>NC_038256.2:2477923-2780939 GCF_000004515.6 Glycine max | reverse complement strand
GACCTTGTTTTTTTTCTTGTGAATTCAATCTCCTCAACAATTTATTTTAATAAATTTGGTCCAAACATTAACTCTCTTTCAAATTGTAGACTAAATTTTAAACCTGTATTACGAGTTCTTTTAAATTATAGATTTTATATTTGTATTTATTTATTTAATATATATATATATATATATATATAAATAATTTTATAAAATATTTATACCATATTATGTTAATATGCATATGATTTTTGTCAGTTTATAGTTAATATTATAAATGTGTTTATTGTAAAATTTATTTTTTAAAATAATATTTTTTAAGTTAATTAAATAGAGTTGTTCATTAAATTAAAATGATACTTTAAATATTTTCAACAAATGATTTTTATTTATCATTTCAAAATGATTAATATTATAAGGATTATTATATATTTCAAACTTTATAACTTATAATCTACGTATACATGAAATTATAAGAATAAAAAATTGCAGAGTATCTTATAATTGATCGTTAAGAAAAATAATATATTACATGAGTCTGTTTTATTTTTATTTTTTTAAAGATATTTAGTTAAATTATTAAATTTATGAATGATTAAATTTCATTTAATATTTTTTAATATATAAATAAAGCATTAATAATATTAAATATGAAATTAATGTGCATGTTCAATTCTATTTTACTATATGTACTAGACTTTATATTTTTATATTTTATTTAATATTTATATAAAAATATATGTACATTAATAAAATTTATTTTAAAATATTTATTATCGTATTAAATATAATTATATTTATCTTTCCCACAAGAAAGAGATTATCAAATCATAACACACACTCTCTCTTTGAATCCCAATTTTTTTATCACCTTCTCCTTCATCATTGTGATTGAATTTAACCTTTATTAAATATATTTTTGTTATTATGAATATTATGTTTATATGTACTTGATTTTTTTATTTATAATTAATCATTTTTAAATATTTTCAGTGAAAAAAATTAAAATTTTATTTTTAACTCATATTTTAATCATTTTGCAATGAGATTTGTTTATTCTATATCATTATTTAATTTTCATTTCATTACTTGCTGAATTTTGAAGTTATTGGTCTATAATTGCATTATGCTTTATAAATACTATTTATTCGTAAAAGATTATTATATGATCAAAATTTCATATCTTATAATTTAATTGATATAAATATTATTTATTTATAAAACATTATTGATATGTATAACTCTATTTTAAATATTATTACATATTATTTTTCATATGTCACTATTTCTATTATTTTTATTAATTTAAAAAATATAATATTATTAACAATTAAAATTATATTATTAATTTCTAAATTAAAGATATTATTGATGTGCGTTACTATTTTTTAAATATTACTACATGTCATTTTGCATATGCTATTATTTTAATTATTTTTTATTATACTAAAAAAGACAATGTTAATAATAATAATAATTTTATTATTATTCCTTTTTAGCTATTTTATATTATTATTCATAATAAATATTTAGTATATTATGGCCTGAATTTGTAAGAATAAAATGCTATTATTGTTATTATTATTATTATTATTATTATTATTATTATTATTATTATTATTATTACTACTACTATTATTATTATTATTATTATTATTATTATTATTATTATTATTATTATTATTACAACATCTATGATAATATTATAAATTTTAATGAAATGAAATAAAAACTTTGAGTATACTAATATATACACATAATAGCTTATTATTTAATTTTATCCTTAGTTATTAATTTAAGAGAAAATTGAATCATAAATAAAATATTTTTATTTATTAATGTCAACAACTTTATTCTTCATTAAATACAATTAGAAGCATTAAATTCAGTTGAATTTAACTACTATTATAAAGTTAAATGATAGGTCTAATAGTTAAAAAAAATTCAAGTGAAGTTTACTTATATATTTTCATATTTTTATTTCATATTTATATGTAAAAATTATATATACAATAGTAAATAAAATTTAAAACATTTAGTAGAATATTAAATATTATGATATTATTTTGTGGTTGTAATCATTTTTTGAAATCAAACCGGGATTATAAATTTTGGGGGCTTCTAATCCCTTTTTCTAAAATCGAATTAGGTTTTATAAATTTTGTGGGTTGTAATCATTTTTTGAAATCAAATCAGGGTTTAAAAAGTTTATGGATTAATCCTTTCTTTAAAATTAGACAAGGGTTTAGAAGTTACATGATTTTTTTTATCCTTTTTGTCTATAATTAAATTAAGGTTTTTCAATTTTTCTATTTAATTTTTTTAACATTGAATTAGGATTTTTTTAGTTTCATGGCCCAACAATCCATTTTTATGAAATTAAATTAGGATTTTTAATTTTGTGTCTCAATAATCTTTTTTTAATGAATAAAATTAGTACTTGGTAGTCCAAGTATATATATATATATATATATATATATATATATATATATATATATATATATATATATATATATATATATATATAGTAGGCTCACCAAGCAAGACAAAATAAGATTAAGGTTGAGACCTCACTAAAGATGTGCTTGATGGGGTTGAGAAAAGATGTCTTGATTGAGGCAAAAAAAAAAATCTTTGACAAAGATGTGGCAAAGATGCCTTAAGCAAGGTGGAGCTAAAGATTGGCTTGCCGAGGTTGATCCAAAGATGCACAGACAAGGTAAAGTGGAAGATGTCCTAACCAAGGTTAAGTAGAAGATGTTATCCAAGGTCTAAATGAAGATACCTTGGTCAAAATAGAGGCAAAGATTCTTTGATCATGGTTTAGTGAAAGATGCCTTGGGTGGGACCAAACTAGAAATAGTTTGGTTGAGGTTGTGCTAAAGACACTTTGGTCAAAGTTGAGTTGAGTATATACTTTGACTAAGATCAAACTAAAATTACTCTAGTTGAGATCAAGTTAAATATACTTTTGTCGAGCCAAAGTTAAAAATACTTTAGTTGAGCCAAAGTTTAATTTTTTTTTTTATATTTGATAAAAAAAATGTTTTAAAGAGTCATAACTTGTGGGTTAGGATCTCTTGAACCACCTCATTAAGTGGGAGACCTTGTGCTTAGGCCAAACTAGCACCTTTAGGTCTAATGATGAGCTTGTGACTCATTCATTATGATGAGCTTAAGCTGACGATGATCTCTTGAGCCCTCTCATTCAATTATGACTAGTGAAGAAATCATTAGAGTTTATGGAAATAATATTGTCAATGCACATGCAACTCATATAGTAAACAAGATGTAAAACTTATTTTTTTTATTTTAATATTATGATGACATATTTATTTGATTCACTAAGAATTACTTATAAGTGATGATCTTCTTACCATTTTAAAAGATTTTAATCTTAGTGAAATTATCAATTGAAGTTAAAAAAAAACCCTTGAAACTAATCATTTAATAGAGTAATACAATAGAGAAATCACTTTTGTTATGAAATTGACGCTAGAATGCTAGATTGAGGATTTTTTTTAAGACAATAAATATATTTTTTTGTTAACATCTAAGAAGAAATTTGATGACCCCCATTTATAAATGAAAAGTATAAAGTTTATTATCAGACAAATTAAATGTCATTCATAAACAAATTTACATAATTGACTCATTTTTTATTTTAATATTATGATGACATACTTATTTGATTTACTAAGAACTACTTATAAGTGATGACCCTCCTATCATTTTAAAAGATTTTAATCTTAATGAAATTATCAATTGAAGTTGAAAAAAACCCTTGAAACTAATCATTTGAAAGGGCAATACAATAAGGAAACCACATTTGTTATGAAATTAAGGCTAAAATGCTAGATTGATGATTTTTTTTAAGACAGTGAATATTTTTTTTTAACATCTAATAAAAAATTTGATGACCACCATTTATAAATGTAAAGTATAAAGTTTATTATTAGACAAACTAAATGTCATTCATAAACAAATTTACATAATTGACCAATAAGATTGACGTAATGATGTAAGATTTTGTTATGTTCACACGTGAAAAAATGATTTATTTATCAAGATAATAAGTGTTTACTAAAAGGTAACTACCAAAAATAAAAAATAAAAAAAGAACATGTTTTATATATATACTACAAAAATAAAAATTCATCTTCATTGTACATTACAACTAGGCTAAATATTTTGAAATATAAATTACTAGCGTTATCGTAAATTAACAATCAAGTTACTAAATGTCAATAAATTATGTGAGAAATAAAGCTCCCGGCGAGGATCGAACTCGCGACCTTTCGCTTACGAAGCGAACGCACTACCACTATGCTACGGAAGCTAATGCTTATACTTACAAAAACAAATTTTTATAAATAGTATTATTTTAATTACGACGACGAAGCTAGCGCGAAGTCAAATCCCTACAAAAACCATGTTCTTTGCACAAAGCCAGAAGAGAAGAAGATGTGTGGAATTGCGTTGATTGTCTCAGGCATTCGCATCGACACCTCATCTCTGCCATTCGATTCAACAACAGCAACCCCGACTCGCAAATCCGAGAAAGTAAGCGCAACAACAAAAAAAACTCTTTCTCTTTCAAAAATGGCCGAAATAATAACAGCTTCAGCTACTGTTTCCTTTTGTTCGTTACAGTTATTGTTCTCTTTGGATGATCTGAAAGAAGCGCTGCGGAGAAGGGGTCCCGATAGTTTTGGCGCCAAGAAAGTTCTTCTTCAATTATTAGGTCAAAACGGTGTCTCTTCCTTCACGGTGGAGGAAGACGGCGATGCAGCAGACGGTGCTATCGAAACCGCGAAACTTCATTTCTTCGGTGCCACACTGCAGCTCCGGGGAATTAATCCACTTGTTCAGCCACTGACAGATGCCTCTGGAAATGTTCTCGTGTATAATGGTATTCATAAACCCTAAACCTGAACTCTAAGAAAAAAGAAAATGAAATAATAAGTTTTTTCATAAGTTAAAATTAGTTTATGGATAAGGCGATTTAAATTAGTTTTTCTAAAAAGTTATAACTTTAAGTTAATTTTAGCTTACGGAGAAGTATATTTTCATTTTTTTTTTCTTATTTGCTTATTGCCTGTTGGGCCGAAATTTTAGAGGGATGTTGTGCAATGATGGTTGTTTTGGAAACATGGAACATCGTAGATTTTGATTTCTGTTGTGCTTTTTAGGTGAGATTTTCGGAGGACTTCATCTCGCGAGTGATTGCAACGATGCCGAGTTTCTTTTGCAGACTGTAGGGGAGTGTTGCTCCTGTGGTTCTTGTGCAACTGATAGGTGTGTTGAATGTGGGAAGAGTTCTATTGCGGGTGTTCTTTCTGCAATTAAAGGACCCTGGGCTATCATCTACTGGCAGGTAACACCAAGTGGTAAGTTTCTTTGTGTTTGAATCTTTTGCGGTATGGTTTGTGTGGGCGTGGTGTCAGAGGTGGTGCTTTCGTTGTGTTTTGTAGGATAGTTCGAGGACTCTTTGGTTTGGCCGAGATGCGTTTGGTAGGCGGAGCCTCCTTGTTCACTGGCCGACAGTAGATGACTCAACCTTTCTGCTTTCTTCTGTGTCACCTGTTTCACCGGTTCAGCAGGCCTCTGGTATGTAATACATGAAACAACTATAGTTATCTTGCACTTATGTTTCAATTTCTGTGCACTTGAACTAGAGTGATCTGAATAGAGTCTATACTATTGACTGTTATTTTAGTTTAGTGGTGGGGGGAATGTACTGTAAAGTGTAAACTATTCAGTATTTTCTCAGTATGGTCTTGATATAGATGGTTGTATGAAAGATACACGAACAAGAATGTGCCTGATTTTAGGATATTTTTTGCTTCTGTATGTGATGCTACTTGGATGACTCCTGCATCCTGTTTTTTTGATATGATATATGAAGGTTTGGAACAGATGGGAAATGGTGGTTAAGAGAAAACTATAATCTTATAGTAAGTAAATAAAAGAAATTCAGCAGAAGTGCTCCCTCTCTGGAAGAGCCCGTAGATCACTATCCCTTGCCACAATTTTCTGCCTTTCTCTCCTCTCCCACCAACCCTTATCCCAATCCACCTTTGCTTATCTCCAGAATATTTTCCTCCTCTACTGGGCTGCTATCTAGCCATTTTGTTACATTCCAATTCTTTGTCATAAAAAACTGCCTCTTTTGGCATGCCATCTTTGACAACATTCCCTTGCTGCCCTTTCTGGCCTTTTTCATATCCACTTGCATATTGGGCGTTCTCTCCTTTTATAGACTCGTACTATGGGAGGCCTATCACAATGTAAGCTCTTCATTTGAGTTCAAGCTGTCAATCTTTGCAGCTTGAAATTTAGTTAAGCCATACCATTTTTGGGGGGTTTAAACCCAACACCAATTTGATAACTCTGGAACTCTAATGAATTCTTTATTGAGAATTATGAAACAATGGATGAAAGGCTTTGAGAAATGTTATATATCACTTCTTTATATGTTTTTCCCCCGCTTTCTCACCTATGCTTTTAGTTGTCAAGGACCAACTCTGCTTCTTAAGCTGTTAGATAACTTAGATTTAAGTTCATGATTAATTTTATATCACTAATATTAATTTATAGAGTTCCTTTGTGCTCCCCTTATATTATTTGGCTTTTCTTGTTAGTTACATAGTTGTAAACCTGGACTAGTGGAGGAATCAATATGGGGGATAGTTAGGTTAACTGTTTGACTGCTGGTCTGGTCTGGCTAAAAATTCCAGCTTGAGAAGAAAAAGAAAAAAGGAAAAAAATCACAAAAAGCTAAATATCCTGGTTTAATTCTAACAAATACCCCTGGTTTTCCTGGTTTAACACATTTAAGCACATGTTTGGGTCTCTGTTTGGCAACCCTTGAACATGTATTTGTAAAAGGAACTCATTTGTTACTTTGGGACTCAACGTACATTGAGAGTGTGCTTACTGGTTTTCCAAGCAAACGTTAAATCTGCTGGCCTGGTCTAGGTTTTGAAACTATAGTTAGTTATGTCAGTTCTTGAATTTGTAAACTAAAGTTTGGAATAATATGAGTGTATGACTTGTTAATTTTAATTTGAAGCAGAGTATGAAGATCATAATGGGATAGGATGTCTTAGTTACTGGGAAGAGCTACCATGTGGAATATATAGTGTGCATGTTGATGCTTCAAAAACAAGTGGATATCTGGT
Organism: Glycine max; assembly: GCF_000004515.6. Taxonomy (NCBI): domain Eukaryota; kingdom Viridiplantae; phylum Streptophyta; class Magnoliopsida; order Fabales; family Fabaceae; genus Glycine; species Glycine max. The sequence goes on along the minus strand of NC_038256.2, from coordinate 2,773,773 downwards.
GGGTGAAGTCAAGATACATGAATATACAAACTCAATGTTAAATGAACTTATCAAGTGGGAGAGAATTTCCGTTGAACCAAGCTCTGAAGACCTGCATACATTCTGTCACAAGTTATCCTTGGGGCAACATGCTAAGCATCAGCCTTCTTCAGAGGCAGTTCCAAACAAAACAGGTGATTAATGTTAAATAGTGCCAGAATGCTCCATTTAGTTATTCAATACTGTTGAGAATCAGGAATAAATATTATACATTTACTCTAAAGTGATTTGAAATCTGATTTGCAGGAAACATATTTGATTTAGAGGAAACTGAATATCCTGTAATTATGAGTAATTAATACGATCATTCTATATAAACCAGTACCGTAATGTCATTTAGTCATACGGTTTCAGCCTAATATGCCTCTGATTCCTGCTGTTTAACAAATACTTTAATTTCTGTTCTCATACATTCTAGTTCCTTCCTTACTGTAGAATAGTTTGGAAACTCTGTTCTAGCTTTTAAGTCTTACCAGGCTGTGACACATCTTTGTCTTCATTAAGCAGGCTCAATTCAACCTGCAATTCCAATGCCAGCTCATATTTTGCTAAATGCTTTAAAGGAATCAGTCTTACGGCGCACTTCAATGTATACTGTTTATCAGGTGCCAACTTAATTGAACCGGTTACAAGTTTTGTATTCATGTCATTGATAATATGTATTCTATGATTTTTGCCTAACATCAAGGGTAGTGTGTATTCTTGTCAGTTTGTATATTGTTAAGACTGAAGACATTTTCGGCTCTGGGGATGTTAAGACTTAAGTTATATTCTTTATTATATTCAGCCTAAGGCTACAAGTCTATGACTGCACATTGGTTTGTCTGGTAACAATTTTTGGCTGACTTAATGTAATTGACATGGGGTAATTTATTTGTTGCTTCCTGAATGGTTGCATCATATAGAAGTGCCAATGGCTGCATGACACCACATACTGCTGTGAAAATCAAAGCACCTTACTTAGCTGGGCTGATAACCTTTGACAGTAAATCATAATTAATCTTACACGATGGAATAACTTTTTATTTGATGCCTTTCTCACAAAATCCAGTTTTGGTAATGGATAGTAAGTTCCATCCCATAGAAATATCTGTAAAATTTCTTAATCCAAATTTTATGCTTATATCGAAAATTCCAAAATATGAGGATGAATCAATTGACTGCAATAAAAATCAAAATAATCTTACACGGTTAAATAACTTTCTATCATATGCTTTCTCATAAAATCTATTATTATTAGTGAAAAATCTAGCATTCTCTTGTATTTATTTTTTATTTATAAATTTTAACTAAATTCAAACATACCTGTGCAACACATGGGAAGCTTGATAGTATTATTTATATTTGTATGACTCATGATAAGTCTTTGGATTTGATTGCATAGGCTGTGATATCTGGTATTAGACAAGAGAAGTTTTTTCCTGTGGCAATTCTTTTCTCTGGTGGCCTGGACTCTATGATACTTGCAGCATTATTGGATAAATGCATGGATCCCAGCTGTGAGTGATTTCAAATTAACTTAATTTACCTGCTCCTATGCTGAGTATATATGGTACAATCTTTATTAGTTCCTTGTTTGGTTTTGAGACGTGAAGTAGGAGAACTAGTTGAGTTGACATATTTTAATTTTGGAACCTTCAGTTAAGCTGTTTTTAATCTATTTTGAATTGACAGATGAAATTGATCTACTTAATGTAAGTTTTGATGGGCAGTTAGCTCCTGATAGAAAATCTGCCAAGGCAGGGTTGAACGAACTAAGAAGAGTTGCACCTTCCAGAAAGTATGCAATCCACTGTTTTCTTTCTACTTTTCTTGTCCCTTGGTTTATATATTTCATTTTTGCTTGAATATGTAAACTAACTATTTGTTTTCTTTTTTGCCTTTTTAATACTATTAAATTGTGGGAGGGCGAACCCTGGTGCAGCGGTAAAGTTGTGCCTTGGTGACTTGTTGGTCATGGGTTCGAATCCGGAAACAGCCTCTTTGCATATGCAAGGGTAAGGCTGCGTATAACATCCCTCCCCCATACCTTCGCATAGCGAAGAGCCTCCGGGCAATGGGGTACGAAGTTTTAATACTATTAAATTGTGGCCTAATTAGTCTGTTCTGCAAGTATATGTTGAGTAATAGTATTAAATTTACTGTATGATGTTGACTTTACCAATTTTATTTGGGATGAAAATTTTGAAAAAGAGGAAATATTTCATTAATTATCAGATTAAATATTTCAGCCGGAAACTTTTTCCTGTTATATTCTGTGAATAATCATCTTTTTTCCGTTGTTATGGGCATTGAAAATGGTCTGAAACATATTGTTCTAGTGAGATTGATGTTGCGACTTGACTGGAAATGACTGCAACCTAATTTCAAATCGAACAATATTCAACCAAATCAAACAATATCCATACTAGGTACTAGCACTGTACCCATGTCCTTGCTACTTAGGCTTTCAAGACTGTAATTCCTCAAATGCCTAAAATGGTAGTTGAGCAAAAACAGTGGGACGGCTGATGGGTTGTTGGTGACCAGAAGGAAGTTAGGGAGGCAGAAAAACTAAGGCCTGTTTAGGGTGGTTTTTAGTTGTAAGTTTCAAATTTTTTAAAAATTGCAATCAGTTTTTACTTTTTAAAAATTAGTTTTAGTTTTCTCTCTCTAATTTTTAGCTTCAAAATAAACTCACTTTAAAAGTTAACTATATTTTTAAAATTAGTTTAAGGGTATATTTGTGTGGTGACACGACAATGGCGGTGACAACAACTATGGTGTTAACGGAAGTGACAATGGTAGTGGAGGTGGTAGTGGCGGTGGTGCCAATGGTGGTGGTAATGGGGCCGATGGTGGTGGTGGTTGCGTCAATAACGACGGTGGTCGTGTCGTCAATGATGATGGTGTTGAAGGCGATGGTAGACATGATGGTTGTGGTGGCATTGTGTGTGTTTGTCTGTGCCAGTGTTATCAATGGCGGATGGCGGAACATGGTGGAAGGCTGAAATTCTGTCATATAAACACGCCATTGCACCTTATGGCGGGCCTCCCTTCACAAATTGCCTATGGTGGTTGGCAAAAAATCCGCCACAACATTGTGCCATGGCTGCTATTTTACAACACTGGTCTCTGCCAAACATTTACACATACAATTCACCTAGGACTAATATTTTTATCATTATTTTTGTTGGTTAGGTTTTAACTGTGAAGAAACAGTGAATTTTGCAACTGGTGATTGCTTTCCACTAGGGGCTGCTGCTAGCAAGTGTTATGCCAATCTCAGAATGTCTCCCATATTTGCATACAAGGAACTTCTGAGATGGGTATAAGACTTGCTAGCTGCCGACCCTAGTGGAAAGCAATCACCAGTTGCAAAATTCACTGCTTCTCCACAGTTAAAAACCTAACCAACAAAAAAATGATAAATGTTAGGTGAATTGATGTGTCAATGTTTGGCAGAGACAAACACACACACACAAAGATAGATTATCATTACTGAATCCAGCATGATATGCTCTAGGAAAGGTGATGACAAACTCTTTTGGCATGTTGCCTTGTAAACTTCCACATCATTTTGTAGCAAGATATTTGGAGGAAACATGGTTGTTTTATGCCCAAGAAGTTCAAAAGCCCCATCCTCTCCATGTTTTGGCAAGATTTTATCATTACTATACACATGATTTAAGACAACATTTTCAAATTGAGAAGCTGCATGAGCAGGCATGCCATACCAATATTTTTTTTTTTTGCACCAAAATGATGATGATTTATGCTGCAAATTAAACATAAGTGAAAAGAAATTGTCGAACAATGTAGAAAATGATGTTGACAATGGAGCAGAAGGCTAAATTTTGAGAAATACCTGTACAAATATTGATCTTGTACATGCCATGCAAACATGCTGAACAGAATCCCGATGTACAGCATAGGATCAGTTATTCCCTACAAAGTTTATTCATGGGTTAAAAAAAACAATTTAAATTCATTTTTGGTTTCAAGAACTTCTTGCTTACTGGTATTTCCTTGTCAACTAAATGCAATTTGGATTGTGGCAGCTGTGAGAAATTCTGATATAAAAGAAATCAGATATAAATATATTGAGTAAGCAATAAATACTTATGCATAGAAGAATGGCAATACCACACATGGAAATTTTTTGAGGATCACACATGTAAATAGAACAAAAGAAATGGAGTCAGTATAAAATCTGAAGTCAACCTTAAATTCCATTTACTTGTTCCAAGCTTGTATTGGGAAAAACCCAAGTCCCACATCAGCTAAAAATAAAGCCAAGTTAGAGTATATAAGTGAGGGACAACCCTCACCCCTTAAGCTAGCTTTTGAGGTTGAGTTAGGTTTAAACTCATTCTAAGAATCTAAGATGGTATTAGAGTATATCTAAGCTTAATCCAAAGGGCCACCCACAATAGTTATCCACGCACCACGCCTAAGAAGTGCTGGGCGTGACGGAGTGTATTGGGAAAAATCTAAGTCACACATCAACTAAAAATAAAGTCAAGTTAGAGTATATAAGTGAGGGGCAACCCTCATCCCTTGAGCTAGCTTTTGGAGTCGAGTTAGGTCTAAATTCACATTCTAAGAATCTAAGAGCTTGTCATTAGGATCACATGAAAAGGCATTATCCTCAATATTTATCATACTGTTCCCTTTCCTTCATGTGCCATCTCGCGCAAAAACTCTTTCCCTCTAAATCTCTTTTCCATAATGTATGGGCATTGAAAATGGTCTGAAATGTATCTTTCTAGTGAGATTGTTTTTCTGAGTTGACTGGAAATGATTTCAACCTAGTTTCAAATAAAATGATATTCGACCAAATCTTATTGTACCCGTATGCATAACAGATACTAGTACTGTACCCATATCCTTGCTACTTAGGCTTTAAAGATTGTAATTCCTCAAATGCCAAAAATGGCAGTTGAGCAAAGACAGTGGCATGGCTGATTGGTTGTTGGTGACTGGAAGGGAGGCAGGAAAACTAAGTGATCGGAGGCTTGGGAATAAATGTGTTGGTGTACCTGTGGAAGAACCTGTTCTGATTTAAAATTGATGTAGATTGTAGAATATGTAGGCAGAAAGGGAGAGATCAGAAATAGAAAATATTGTTTTCACCATTTCCTTTACGGAAGTTTGAAAAATAGGAAATTCATAAAAATAAGGTGGGCAGAAAGGGAGAGATCAGAAATAGAAAATATTGTCACCATTTCCTTTATGGAAGTTTGAAAAATAGGAAATTCATAAAATAAGGTGGTATTTTTGTAATTGTCATTGAACACATATAGATTGAAAATGAAAACAGAAAACAAACAAAACGTATCCTAAGGAGAAAACAAGAAAATGAAGAAAACAGGGGAGTGACAGAGTAGACCAAGATTGGAATAGAACAGAAAGTGCCAAAAAAATATTGATACTTAATTCAACCTCAAATTAAAATGTATGTTAGTACAGCACTACAGCGCAGCAATCCTTGAATGTGCAAATTTCAACTTGATTCTAAATTACTGAACAATCAAATGACCTAATTTATTAAAGATTTTCTAATAACCCCAAATTACTAAAAGTTCCAAAAATACAATAATTTCCTTCCCAATATATGTCATATACCTAATAATCCTACAATTCTATTTCTATTCCTCATTCTTTACTCTGATCTCATACTCCATGACTTGGTATCATGAATTCATGATGCTTATGTTAAGCTTCAGTCCAAGTTTTATTGTGTTAGTTTTAATTTGCATGTAGGTTCTAGATATGTTTACTACAAAAACAAATACGGGTGAATTACACAGGTAAAATGATATCATTGGGCTGTATTAAGGAGAATAAAGAAAGATATTCTTTTTTTGGCTTCATGAACATCAAATACATAACTTTTATATCTAATGAGTCTCTTATTTTTTGCTTTTGATATATATTAGATGTTCTTTATGTCAAAATATCTTTTGTAGCATCTATGATGTTCAGGTGAAAGTGCATTATAATTGCAGGTGGAGACTTGTGGAAATTGATGCTGACTTGTCAGACTTGGTGTTCGAAACTAGTCATGTTATGTCCCTCATAAATCCTGCCAACACCTACATGGTACTAATTAATGCTCTGGATCTGTAATTTATAATATTATTCTATCATGCATAAACTTTCTAGTTGCTTTAAGGATTTGAATTATCAACCAACTGCAACTGTCATTCTTTTGAGAGGGTATATGCATATCATCAAAGTAGTCAATAGCACAAGTTCAGGCAAGCATTTAGTTATTTGGGGATAAATGATTTTGTGAAAACAAAATTATGAGAGAATTGAGGAAAACAGTTAGAGGTGGACAAGTCAAAAGAATGGAAATTTAACTGTTAGTTCTATGGATTTAGATACAAAATTTTAAAATTATAAGGACTTTGTTAGAAGTTTTTAAACTATATGAACTTAATTTAAAACTTGGTAACAAAAAAAAAAAAAATTAAAACTTGGTGAAGTTATAGGGATGTATAGATTAATTTAACCAAAAATGGTTAGCTGTTATTTAGTAAATTTCTTGTAGCAAGAACTAAGAAGAGACAAACAAACAATGCATACAAGGTTGAAAAGGAAAGTAAAAGGCAAATATATATAGTTTAAAAGTTGGGCATTGATTTCAGCACACATGTCATCTAAGAATTATTAAAGTTTGTGCCACTGACCACAATCTGCATTCTGCTTCTGCGTTGGTAGTTCCTTTCTTGCTGAATGGATTCAATTTTTTTTTTTAATTTTAACTTCACTTTTCATGTTCTAGACAGGTGAGATGGAAATTTCAGACTGAAAACCTTGTACTAAGTTTTTGAACACCTTTATTGTTTCTGATTTGATGATTGGTTTGCACATATCTTTTCAGGACCTGAATATTGGAATTGCTTTATGGCTTGCTGCTGGTGGTGATGGATGGGTATCTGATGCAAATACATATGATAATGATGGCAATCATGTACGAATTAAATATAAGTCAAATGCGAAGATTCTCCTTGTTGGTTCTGGTGCCGATGAGCAGTGTGCTGGGTATGGGAGACATAGAACAAGTTATAGACGTGGAAGGTACTACTATGATAATGGTAAATTGTGTTTGAGCATTATTCTTATCCTTATGTTTACAACATACAATGATTATATCAAGTTGATTCTATGTTGTAATGAATAAAACTTTTCTTTTTCCATTTTTATAATAGCTTGGATCTTATAATATTCTGTTCATATGTCACTGTCGATTCTTACATCTTTGCATTATTCATGGGTAAGTCTAGACAATTTGTCTTTTCAATTGGAAAGAATATAAAGCATATACTTTAATAAATTTCCTCTGGTTTAAAATGTTATTCCACTCACTATGTCTGTAAAAATATTGAATAAACTCCTAATTTTCTCCTCCAAAGATACCAGGATTATCATTTTCATCCTCTAAAATTTATCATTAATATAGTTTCTCAATTATAAAAAGTGTCAAAATTTCTGTTTGATTGAGAGAAATAAATGTTATTTAATCCTAATTTAGGGACTACTTTGACAACGTTTTGCATGATTGGGGGACTAAATTGATGAAGCTTTACGAAGGACTAAATTGATGACATAACATTTCAAGGACCGAAGTAATGTTGCATATCTGTAGATGATGAAAATAGGTTTCACTAAAAAATTTATCAAACTGAATGTACTTGATCAATATTTATTTAGAAGATGTCTTTTTTTTTCTTCTTAATGTGGTAGTTTAATGTATGCTTAAATATGATTTTGGTCCCTGAAAAATATTAAATTTTACGGGGACTAAAATAAAAAATAATAATTTAAAGGACCAAAATCAAAATGACCCTATTTTTCAGGGACCAAAATCATATTTAAGCCTTTAATGCACTTTCACTAAGAGAAGCAATATTAATGAAATTCTTAAGTGGCCTGATTGTTAACTTAATAATACTGATTAACTGTAGAATGTATGTGCATTATCTTTTTAATGCATTCTGATGGCGTATAGTATGCCTTAATCAGTTGGCTGGGGTTACATGAGGAAATGAGACTCGACATGCAAAGAATTTGGAGAAGAAATTTAGGGAGAGATGATAGATGTATTGCTGATAATGGGAAGGAGGTAATGCTCAAAGTCGATAAAAAATCAGTATGGACCTACCCGTTACTTATCAACTTTTTTTTTTCCTTCTCTTTTTTGTTTTGCTTCTATTTTTCCTTTAGGCTAGATTTCCATTCTTGGATGAGGATGTTATAAGGCTTTTGCTCAATATTCCATTGTGGGAGGTAGCCAACCTCGATCAACCTAGTGGCATTGGTGATAAAAGGATTTTAAGAGAGGTATTGCTATTTCTTTGTTAAGTTTGAATGCTTTATTTACTTGTCTCGTTTACTGATTTATGAATTTACAGTATCTTTTTTTTAATGGCTGACTGAGTCAACACTTTCTCAGGATCTTTTTTTTTTCGATCACTTTTTGACTGAGCTGAATGTAGTGATGAGTGTTTGGTAATGCAAGCAAAATTATATGCCTTATGAACAAGTGCTGTTGCCTGAGGAATTCTGTTTTCCCTGAAAAGAAATTATGAGTCTCCTTATGTTGTTACCAAATTACAACCTTTTCTGTTTGAAGTCCCAAAAAAGAAAATAGATTCCTAAACTTGAATCTCATAGTTAATGTATTTCTTGAAGGTTGCTGAATTGCTTGGTTTATATGAAGCAGCAGTTCTGCCAAAACGAGCAATCCAGGTGTGCATCTCTGAAACTTTACACTTGAATTTTACTTGATGTAAAATGGACAGTGGGCTTCTAAAACTATTCAAAGCCATTAAAGGAAGAAAAAAAATGCTATTTGAGGGTTTGCAAATTTTAAATAAATCCTCTAGGTTTATTATTAGTTTTAATCTACTCTTTCAGAATACAGTTGTTCCATTCGTTCAACAGTTTAAGTTTTATACTCTGCTGGTTCACCTGTGTACCGGAACCATATTGCCTTTTCCTTTCATGTTAGATGTCAATAGAGTTTTGTTATTGCTGGGATGCATTGAAGAACTAAAATGTATAACTGTTATGAGTATAGGGAAAACCTATTATATTTTTCTCACAAACTGTTGTATTTTTAACTTTAAGAAACTAACTTGTCTATAAGGAAATAATAGCCAGAGGGTGCAAGTTCACTAGATCAGGCAATGACTATAATTTGTTTATAAGTTGCACATATGTATGTAGCTTGGTTAATTACCACTCTTTTGCCTGGTGATTAATGTGTCATTCTGTTATATGTTTATTGTTGTAGTTTGGTTCAAGAATTGCAAGGGAATCAAATCGGAAGAATTTTGGAAGCAATCGAGCAGCAAATCAGGCATCGGCTGGCAGCGTAACGATTCATAGGAAATCCAATTTTTGTTGATTTTTTTTTTGGCATGCGGAACACATTATCCTTTCTGATCCAAACCATTAATAGACGTAGTTGTTTGAAACCGTGTGTGCCTATATATTTGATCAAGAAATTGGACAGCATTTTGGAACTACTTGAGATGTTATGCTTGGTGGTACCTTTACTATATCTGAAGGGTTTTGATCAATAATATCTGTAAGGAGGATTCGACCCCCAGAGCTCTCCCTAACGCCAAAATTTCTGCGAGCTTGACCTCAAACGTGCTTGTAAACCACTTTTGAGTCTTGGCTAGATACTGATTTTGAGATTAATTGTATGACACGATACAAGTTTATGGTGATTTTCATGAACAACAGTGTAATTATAATTTAATTAATTTTTCATTACTCTTCAAATTTCAGATATAGCATATTTCCTTTGTTTGGTGTACAATGGTGGCAACAAGATATTTGGTGTATAATTTAATAAAGTCAGCTCATTTTTTGACCAATTAATATATATATATATATATATATATATATATATATATATATATATATATATATATATATATATACACACACACACACACATTCACAAAGCTTGATCACCAAACAGTCCTCCTTCTAGAGGATTAAACTCCTTCTATTCTTCAGAAAAATGTGCTGTACTCATCTGCAGCTACCTATTGATATTGTGCTTTGTGACTACTTATATAAGTCTGTCTAGAGTCACGAAATTATTATTCCCATAGTCATGTATAGACTTTATGGTGTGCCCGATAAAAGCTTTTACTTGATAATGTTGATACATTGTTTTGATTTTGACTTCTCTTTCAAATTCTTGTATCAGCTAAGTTGAAAAAAATGATAATATGTGGAACATATGAGGGGTAAAAGGCCAACCAATATTGTTTCAACGATCGAAATAAAGCTCACCTCCAATGATCAACACGAAACAGAAACAGTAACAGTGTGAAACCATCAATTTAAGAGCTCCATGTAGTTACATTGCCAATGACAGATTTTAAAATGAGAAAATGTTGTTCGAGAAGAGAGAACATGAAGCACATTCTTTTAAGAGGGAGATTTTTTTTTTTTTATTATAAAAAAAGACTGTTTAAAACCCCCTAAAACTCATAGGGGTACTTGACATGTTGCTGGAACTAGAACTCATGTGACACTAGCATATTCATCAACACCGGAAGCACATTCTAAACTAAACTACTGATTGAATTATAGAACAGATGAAAAATGTATCAGTATCACGTTACAGTAAGCACACTATTATTTGGAGCTTTTGCAGTATCAGAAGACACAAGTAAAAGAGTAAGAGGAATGCAAAGAGAAAGAGGGTAACAACAAATGAGTAATATTTATGAAAAATCAACACTAGTTAAAGGTAAAAGGAGTACAATTTTTTTAAAAAACTAAAATTGTTGGATGGATGCTGATGCGTTGGAGACAGAAAAATAAAAGCAATATCAGAAAAGAGAATATCAGAACCAAGGTAAGGGAAAATTGTTAAATATCTACTTGCTTTATTCCTTTCACTAAGGGGTACATATATAGTGCAATTGTAACAAACTCAACCAATTCGAAGATACCCCCACTACTAACAGAATAACAAACTTCTATTACCCTCCACTACAACAAGCATTAACAGAATACCCTTTCGTTGACAAATAAGCCAACATATTGCTTTGCTAATCAAACCTAATCTCTTAGGTGCCTTGGGATGGTGATTACTCTTTTGGGCCTTGTACTCATCTGATCATTGAACTTGGGCCCATCATTTCCTATCCCATCAGGCAACACCTTGTCCTCAAGGTGATAAGCTTTCTTTAAATTGGCCCAGTCTTTCCAGGATGTTTCATTTGGATGAAGACACTCCCATTGGATGAGGACCATTAAATGAGTTTCATCCCCGATAACATCCTGGCAAGTACTCAGAATTGCAAGAGGTGAAATGACAGGTTGCTGGTCTCTGGTCTGAGAAGGTAATGTTATTGGTATGTCGGTGGCTGAGGGGGATTGGTGGAATGGTTTAAGTATTGAGCAATGGAAAACTAGATGGATGCGACAACCTTCTAGAAGCTGTAATTTGTAAGCCACTTTGCCAATACGAGAAAGGATCTGAAATGGGCCATAAAATCTTTTGGCCAATTTGGAGTACGAAGCTTGCACTGTAGAGAGTTGACGGTGGGGTCAAAGTTTGACCATGACCCACTGTCCAACTTCGAAGTGGATTTCCCTTATGTGGGTATTGGCTAGACTCTTCATGCGCGCTTGTGATTTCGAAAGCTTCTTCCGCAAACTAGTGAAGACTGTCTCTCTGTTAGTCAGTAACTCATCCATAACTATTACCCGAGCCGATCCTGTGAGGTATTGAGGGATGCTGGGTGGTTTCCAGCCAAAGGTTATTTCGAATGGAGAAACACTAGTTGCATAGTGAATTGAGGTGTTGTAGGACCATTCGGCCCACATAAGGAATTTGCCCCAAGTGGTTGGTTTCGAGTGAAAAAAAAGCGTGTAAGTACTACTCCACTACTCGGTCGATGACCTCAGTTTGGCCATCCGTTTAGGGATGGTAAGTCGAACTCATGCGCAGTCACGTGCCACTCAGACGAAAGAGCTCCTGCCAAAAGCGGCTGATGAACAGTGGGTCTCTGTCGGACACCAAACTGCGAGGCATGCCGTGGGGTTTCCCTACTATTTCTAGAAACAGCAAGGCAACAGTGTGTGCCATATAATTGGGAGTTAACATACCCAGGTGAACCCCCTTTGAAAATCTGTCAACGACCACGAGAATGGTAGTGTGCCCCCGATAAGGTGGAAGGCCCACAATGAAGTCTAATAATAGGTCTTCCCATGGTCGTAAGGGCATTGGCAATGGGCAAAGCAGGCTCGCCGACTTTCGTGCTTCATACTTGGTATGTTGACAGTCACGACACGATGCAATGATTTTTCGAACATCGTCACGCATACTCGACAAAGTAAAATTCTCCACCAAATGTGCTAGTATCTTTTTGATACCCATGTGTCCTCCTGTGGGTGTGGTGTGAAATTCCAATAACAGGGTATGGATAAAGTCGAGTCTAGAGGGAAGCCAGATACTATTCTTGTACAAAATGAAATTCTGAACGACAACATAATCAGGCTTAATTGTCGGATTATCTTGCAAGGCCTGTTTGAGAGCAATGAACTCAGGATGGAATGTTAATTCGCGCTTGAGTTGATCCAAAAAGGCGAAGTGGGGCACTGAAAGGACCAATAAGGAAGCGTGTCCCTCCTCTAGGATTCGTGATAACACATCGGCAACTGTATTGGTCTTGCTTGTTCGATAGTGTATAGTATAATCATACCCCATAAGTCGAGCGAGGTATGTCTGCTGCTCTGGAGTCTAAATGGTTTGGCTCATTAGTTCCTTTAGACTACAGTGGTTTGTGAGGATTACGAAAACATGTCCCAGCAAATACTGTTGCCATTTCTTGATGGTGGTCGTGATGACAGCAAACTCACGAACATAAGCTGAAGCTAGACGAAGCTTGGGGCAAAATTGCTTGCTAAAAAATGCGAGAGGGTGACCCAACTGTGATAGCACCGCTCCTATTCCAATGCCTGATGCATCAATTTCCACCGTGAATGGAATCGAAAAATTAGGAAGTTGCAGTACCGACGCTGTACTCACGGCATGTTTGAGCTTCTAAAAGGTGATTTATGCTTATGAGGACCAAACCAAGTGAGGTTGTGTCAATGCGTTAGTCAGGGGAGCCGCTAGTGTGGCATAACCTTTGATAAAGCGGTGATAAAATCCAACAAGACCAAGGAACCCGCGAAGAGCTCTAAAGCTTCGAGGTGTTGGCCATTGGTGGATTGCTCTGACCTTGTCGGGTACGGGTTCCACTCCTCGGGTCGAGACCAAATGACCTAGGCACTCAATCTGGGATTGGGCAAATGAACACTTGGACTTTTTGAGGAAAAATTGACCCTTCTCTAGAGCACGAAATGTATGCTCCAACTGATGAAGATGATCTGCGAAATTTTTGCTGTAGATAAGAATGTCATCAAAAAACACAATGACAAATTTTTGGTGGAAAGGTCGAAAGGTTTCATTCATCATTGTTTGGAAGGAGGACGGAGCATTGCACAATCCAAAGGGCATTACGCGAAATTCATAATGCCCGTGATGAGTGCGGAATGCCATTTTATTGATGTCAATTTCCTTCATCAAAATTTGGTGATAGCCCTGAAGCAAGTCGAGCCTTGAGAACCATTGAGCCCTACCCAATTCGTCCAACAACTCATCCACTGTTGGAATTGGAAACCTGTCCCTGATGGTGATGGCATTTAATGCGCGATAGTTTACACAAAAATACCAGGACCCATTGCATTTCTTCACAAGAAACACCGGAGAGGAGAATGGGCTCGTACTGGGTCGGATCACTCCATTCTTCAACATCGAGTCCACCTGTGACTCAATTTCTTGTTTCTGGAAGTAAGGATAATGGCATGAAGGTTAATGGCATTGGGACGAAGGTTAATGGCATGATTTGTGGTGCGCAAAGGAGGCAAGGATGTTAGGGTATGGAATAAATGGTTAAATTTCTGAATGAAGGTCTGAATTTCTGGGTTTTGGTGTGGTGTGTAAGACATTTGGGTTGAAGGGGCTCAATAAGTAGATGAAAAAATGCACTCGCCCCATCGGTTCTTATGAGACGCCGTAATTAGTGCGCTGTAATGGATTGAATTGCACCTTCCCGCTCCCCTCTCAGCTTAACAACTCTGCCATCATAAAAAAACTTCATGGTGAGGTCATTATAGTCCGTGAGGACTGAACCCAATGACCTCAGCCATTCAATGTCGAGGACGAGGTTAGTGCCACATAATGGAAGTAAATGGAAATTGACGATGAAACTTTGGTCCTGCACTTGAAGGGAAATGTCTTTGCACCACTGATTGCATTTGAGCGCATGGCCATTCCCCACCATGACCTTCAGAGGGTGTGTGAACTGTGTGTGTAAGCTTAAGACAGACACTAAACGTTCCTAGATAAAATTATGGGTACTACCCCCATCAATTAATATTCACACCTTGTGCCTGTTGATACAACCCAATAGACGTAATGTTTTTGGGGCCATGTGGCCCGAAAATGCATGTAAGCTAATTTGGGCTGGTGATGGCCCATTAGCCTCGTCGTTATCGTCACTCATATCAGGGAAAAAATCACTCGAAGGGTTATCCTCTTCGTCTGTAATCAGAAGGAACAATTTGGGAGCACACCTATGACCGTGGATGATTTTTTCATCGCAGTTGAAACATAAGCCTTTCTTCCGGCGCGAGGCAAGCTCTTCTGGTGACAATCGCTTGAAGGGAATGGAAGGGGACTTTGGAGGTGTGGGTAATAGAGCAGGTGCTGGTAACAGAGGGGAAGTGCAAGAGGGAAGAGGTCTTGGAGGAAGTGTTGGTCCAGGAGGACGTCTTCGAAAGAGGTGTTGAGAGTCCTCGAATTTCTCCTCTTGGAGACGCGCTAAGGCCGCGACTTGAACCATCTTCAAAGGCTGTGAAGCCTGGACCTCTCGATGGATTTTCGGAGTCAAGTCAGAGATGAAACAACTGATCAAGAAAGCAGGATGAAGGCCGATAACGCGATTGGCAAGTGATTCAAATTCAGCAAGGTGCTCGCTGACTGTTTCACGCCGTCTAAGCTTAAAAAATGTGCCGAAAGGGTTGTCATATTGAGACGGGGCAAAACAGGATTCTAATGCATGCAAAGGCCTGGCCAAGAGGAGAATTGTCCGTTCCAGGACATCCATTGGAACCATGCCAACGCTGGCCCTTCCATATAAAAAGAAGCGATGGTAAGTTTGTCTGCTTCTGGTGTCTCATGATAAACAAAAAATTGGTTGATCTTGAAGATCCAACCAAAGGGGTCTAAACCATCAAAATGAGGAACGTCTAATTTCATGCGGTGCAATGAAGATAGGGGCTGAAGGGTGGAGGGGCTGGCCATAGACGATGTCGGAGAATGAGAACTGGTTTCAAGGTAAGAGACCTTCTGACAAAGGTCCTCTAATTTGGTGGACAAAGGGGCAATGGCATCCTAGATGCGGTCAATGTTGGTTTTAGATTGAGTGGAGTCAGCCATCTCAATGAAAGCACCAAGATGATGCGTTAGAGATAGAAAGATAAAAGCAATATCAGAAAAAGAGGATATCAAAACCAAGGTAAGGGAAAATTGCTAAATATTTGCTTGCTTTATTCCTTTCACTAAGGGGTACATATATAGTGCAATTGTAACAAACTTAATCAATTCAAAGATACCCCCACTACTAACAGAATAACAAACTTCAATTACCCCCCACTACAACAAGTACTAACAAAATACCTTTTTGTTGACAAATAAGCCAACATACTGCCCTACCAATCAAACGTAATCTCTTAGGTGCCTTGGGGTGGTGATTACTCTTTTGGGCCTTGTACTCATTTGATAATTGAACTTGGGCCCATCAGATGCACCCACAAAAAAGAAAGAAACAAAAATGAAATTGCTTATACTTCTAAACGAGTTGACCACAATTCGGTCAACAAATCTGATGCTCCAAGACCTTACCTTAATCTTATTCTTCTTCTCTACTTTTGCATATAAAAAAAAAGCTACCATACTAAGAACTCCACAAGTTTTGATGGCACTCCATTTCCTTATATATATATATATATATAGTCTCATAGGCCCTTAAAAGTGCCACAAATCAATGCGTACTATGGGATGTTGTACTCGTCCCTTAGAGAACGCTCAGGAGTTGGAACACTGGTGTACATTTAAAGATGACGCACTTGGTGAAATTAGAAAAGCTCAGACATGCAAGGCTCCACCCTTCCATTGAGATTTGTGATTTTCAGGCAGCAACGACATGTTTTCAAATAATTATTAGTATTAATTAATTGAAAATTAGCAAACAAAAATATAGAAAAAAATAAAACTGTCAGATAAACTTATATGGGTCTAATAAGTAAACAAGCTTCAGATCAATTGGGATATCATCAGGGCTATCAAAATACTCTGCTTCATAATGACCTGCAAAATGGGCACATTGGACGCACAAAAAACATTTATCCTGTCCACGCAACTTCCCATTGCGAATACAATGCATTTTTCAACGGATTTGGTGCAGACAAAATGAAATACACACATATGTATATTTATTCTCAAATAGTTGCCAATATTTGTACAAGCGTGCTTTTAATGTTTACAGTAACCATCAAATGTTTCTACATCAAATGTTTTTAACTTTTACAAAATATGCTGCTTATTTCTTGTGAATTGTTGTTATTGTCTCTGTTATGGAAGTGATGAAGAACAAGCAAGAACAACAGCAACAGAAACAGCAGAAAACTATGTCATACACATAGAGTTTTGTAGCAAGGTGAAAGAGAGAAAGATGAGGAACAACACACAAAATTTTACGTGGTTCACCTTGAGTAAGGCTACATCCACGGAAGGGAAAATAGAAAGCTTTTTATTACTGATGCAGTATACAAGTGGAAGCTTGTTAAAATACAAGGCATCCTTGCCTTATATAGGCAGAGGACAAAACAAAAAAAATAACAGAATGAACTGCCATAAGGATTTTATTCACAGCCCAACAATCCACCACCTTCAACTAACATCCATATAAAACAAAAACTGCACCCTCCAAGCATACATGAACTTAACCTCAACAATCAACATTGAGCAAGCTTAAACAATGATCAAACTTACTCTTTGGAACTGGCTTTGTGAACATATCAGCTGGATTGTGCAGAGTGCTGATCTTATGAACTTTGATTCTTCTTTCTGACCGAATGAAGTGATATCTAACATCTATATGCTTGGTTCTATCATGATGAACCTGATCCTTGGCCAAGCATATAGCACTAAGGCTATCACAGTAGATGTTAGCATATTCTTGATTAATTCTGAGATCATTTATCAGACCTCTCAGCCAAATTCCTTCCTTTGCAGCTTCAGTAAGAGCCATATATTCAGCCTCAGTAGTTGAGAGGGCAACAAAAGGTTGAAGTGTTGCCTTCCAACTTACCAAGAAGCCACTAAGGGTGTAAGCATACCCTGTTAGGGACCTTCTTGTGACAAGATCAGCAGCAAAATCAGCATCAGAATAGCCAGTGAGATAGCAATCTGAGTTAGATCCATAGATCAACCCTACATATGCAATCCCTTTAAGATATCTGAAAATTCTCTTCACATCCTTCCAATGTTCCTTCTGAGGTTGGTTTAAGAACCTGTTGACCATGCTAACAACATAAGCAAGGTTAAGTCTGGTGCATACCATGGCATACATGAGACTGCCAACAACACTTGAGTATGGAACCTTTGACATATAGTCCTGATCAGTCTGAGCTTGAACCTTTATTACAGCAGACAACTTCTCTTTTTCTGAAATGGGAATACTGATAGGTTTATAATCAACCATTCCAAACCTCACAAGTATCTTTTGAATGTAGTCCCTTTGAGACAAAAGTAGCCTTTTCTGAGTTCTGTCCCTATAGATCTCCATTCCTAAGATTTTCTTTGCAGCCCCTAGATCTTTCATATCAAATTCACCACTCAGGAGGATCTTCAGATTTTGTATATCACACATGCTTTTTGCTGCAATAAGCATGTCATCTACATAGAGTAGAAGATAGATCATTAATCCGTCCTCCACCTTGTTGTGATAAACACAACAGTCATAGAGACTTCTCTTGAATCCTTGGCTGGTGATAAAGTTGTCAAACCTCATGTACCATTGCCTTGGAGATTGTTTCAATCCATACAAAGACCTCTGCAGTTGACAAACATACCTTTCTTTTCCTTGAACTTCAAACCCTTCAGGCTGTTTCATTAGAATATTTTCTTCCAATCTTCCATGGAGAAAAGCAGTCTTGACATCAAGTTGTTCAAGTTCTAAATCTTGGTTTGCCACTATAGCAAGCAAAACCCTGATGGATGTATGTGTAACCACAGGTGAAAAAATTTCATTGAAATCTATTCTTTCTTTCTGGCTGAATCCCTTGGTTACTAACCTAGCCTTGTATCTTGTCCCTTCCATTTCTGAAAGACCAGGTTTCCTCTTGAATATCCACTTGCAACCTACCACATGTCTTCCTTTAGGTAGTTCAACAAGTTTCCAGGTCTGATTCTTATATAAAGATTCCATTTCCTTTTTCATAGCTAACAACCAATTTTCAGCTTCAGGATGATTGATAGCTTCTTGGTAAGTGGCTGGTTCATTTGAATCTATTTCTTCAACTGCATGTAATGCATAGGTAGCCATGTCTTCAAAACCATATCTCTCAGGAGGCTTAATAACCCTCTTAGGTCTCTGACTGATTCCAGAATTGAATTGTGCAAGCTCGGGTTCAGCATTCTGATGAGCCTCATTTGCACTGGAATCTTCTGATTGCTCACCTTCTTGAAGAATAGGAGAT
Source organism: Glycine max (assembly GCF_000004515.6). Taxonomy (NCBI): domain Eukaryota; kingdom Viridiplantae; phylum Streptophyta; class Magnoliopsida; order Fabales; family Fabaceae; genus Glycine; species Glycine max. The sequence goes on along the minus strand of NC_038256.2, from coordinate 2,754,897 downwards.
GTATTTGTATAACCCCCTTTTTTCTGAGTCTTTGGTTGTAGATTCTACCTCCTTTTCTTGAGGAGAGTGGCAGCTCTATGTTCCAGCAATTGGAACCTCAATTTTTGGATGGAGCAGATATGATTCATCAAAAATTACATCTCTGCTGAGAAGAACTTTCTTTTCAGAAGGTGACTAGATCCTATAGCCTTTCACCCCATCACCATAACCCATGAATAAACCATTTCTTGATCTAGGTACCAGCTTTCCTTCATTGACATGATAATAGGCATTGCAGCCAAATACTCTTAGATTTGAGTAGTTTGTTGTTTTACCATTCCAGATTTCAATAGGAGTTTTAAGTCTTATAGCAGTAGAGGGTGTTCTATTGATCAAAAAACAAGCTGTATTGATAGCTTCTCCCCAAAAACTTCCATTGAGACCAACATTAGACAATAGGCATCTTGTTCTTTCCAGAAGTGTTCTGTTCATTCGTTCAACAACTCTATTTTGCTGAGGAGTGTTCCTAATAGTAAGTTGTCTAGCAATCCCTTCATCTCTGCAGAATTTGTTAAATTCTGTTGAGCAAAACTCCAAGCCATTATTAGTTCTGAGTCTTTTAACTTTCCTTTCATTTTGTTTTTCAATCAATGCCTTCCATTCTTTGAAGCATTTGAAAGCTTGACTCTTCTGACTCATGATGTAGATCCATGTCATCCTTGAGTAATCATCAATTATGGACAGAAAATACCTTCCACCACCTAGTGAAGGTACTCTTGTAGGCCCCCAACAGTCAACATGAATGTAATCAAGAGTTCCTTTGGTGGTGTGAATTGCTTTCGGAAATTTAATCCTATGTTGCTTGCCGAAAACATAGTGCTCACAAAGTTCATCCAGTTTTTGATTTCTCAACAGCTGTTGTTTTTGAAGTATCATCATACCTTTCTCACTCATATGACCAAGCCTCATGTGCCACAATTGAGTTAAGTCAAGTATGTTCTTATTGGATTTTGATGCAACATCTACTAGACCATCCTCAACACATGTTGTACCTTGAAGTATATAGAGATTACCCCTCTTTATACCCTTCATCACCATTGTAGAGCCTTTCTGAATTTTCATGACCCCATTTTCAGTGTTGCATTTGAACCCCTTTCCATCCATAATACCTATAAAGATTAGGTTCTTCTTCAGCTCTGGAACATGCCTAACTTCAGTGAGTGTTCGGATAATTCCATCATGCATCTTGATTTTTATTGTGCCAATTCCAATTGTTTTGCATGAGACATTATTTCCTATGAAGACATTTCCACCCGATTTCTCTTCATAGGTGTCAAACCAGGTTTTGTTAGGACACATATGAAAGGAACAACCATAGTCTAATATCCACTGATTTTCAAAATATTGGTGATGATCAACAACTGAGAGAACAAGCTCATTTTCAGATGTGGAACCTTCCTTGTCAACAACAGCAGATGGTTTACCCTTTTTCTTAGGACAATCTTTCTTCCAGTGACTTGGCTCCTTGCAGTAGTTACAAATGTCCTTTGGATTGACATGAGTTTTCTTCTTTCCTTTAAACACCTTTTTCTTGATGTTCTTGTTAGAGTTTGAGACCACAAGACCTGATCCATTTGATTCTTCAGAATTTCCAGGTGCTTTAGATCGAAGTTCCCTTGAGATAAGCTGGATTTCACCTCCTTCATGGTGACACATTCCTTACCAACACTAAGAGAATTAACAAAGCTCTCATATGATGGTGGTAGAGAGGCTAACAGAATCATGGCAGCATCTTCATCCTCTATCTTAACACCTATATCTCTCAATTCCATAAAAATAGAATTTAATTCATCAAGATGATCCTTAAGAGATGTACCTTCTTTCATGTGTAAACCAAACAGACACCTCTTCAAGAAGAGCTTGTTGCAGATTGACTTAGTCATATACAACTTTTCCAACTTGAGCCATAAGCCACTTGCAGTTTCTTCATTAGAAACTTCATATAAAACTTCATCGGACAAAGAAAGCAAGATTAATGAGTGAGCCTTTTCTTCTTGTTCCGCAAGTTCTTCAATCTTTGAAATAGAAGCCTTTTCTTTTGATTCAGAAGCCACTTCTTTCTTCACAGATGCAAAAGCAACAGGAGCCCAAACACGTTGTTCCTTCAACAAAGCACACATCTAGATGCGCCACAGATTGAAGCTGTTATTTCCATTGAATTTCTCAATCCTGATTGTGCTTGACATGATTTCTTGAGTGTTCTTGATCATAGTGAAGCAGCGAAAAAACCAGAAAGAAGACTCCCATAGCTTGATCTTCGTATTCATACGAGAATCTTGAATTCCCTTGATCGCAACTTGAGCTCTTGATACCAGTTTTTTATGGAAGTGATGAAGAACAAGCAAGAACAGCAGCAACAAAAACAACAGAAAACTATGTCATACACACAGAGTTTTGCAGCAAGGTGAAAGAGAGAAAGATGAGGAACAACACACAGAATTTTACGTGGTTCACCTTGAGTAAGGCTACATCCACGGGAGGGAAAACAAAAAGATTTTTATTACTGATGCAGTATACAAGTGGAAGCTTGTTAAAATACAGGGCATCCTTGTCTTATATAGGCAGAGGACAAAACAAAAAAATAACAGAATGAATTACCATATGGATTTTAGTCATAACCCAATAGTCTCGATGTCTAATGTTGTGTCATCACCAAACCACTACAAAATATGAAATATACAAATAATATGTCACGTACATGTATAATGATTACAAAGTGATAGTCAACTAATAATTTAAAGTTGTTCAAGCAAACATAGCATGCTTTAATCATTCTTTAAACCCCCGCTTACTATGTTCCACATCCAATGCATCACATAATAGCCACACTCATAGCCTCTGCTATGAACATCAATATAAAAAATAATTGAATATAAAAAGTGTATTGAGATTACCATCTAAACATCACCAGTCAGAAATAAACATTAATAAAATGACTAATCTTTACTTCAATCCACTTAGGAGTTCCTTGATCATTTTTACCATCCACCGTGATCTTTAATGTCTTCATTGCACTGGTGAGAAAAATAAAACATCAACTATATACGACGATAAAAAATTTATCATTCAAAGTTTAGAATAAATTAAAGGAGTTACAATATAAAACTTAACTTGTTAATTGCAACTTTGATATGAATATCAGGCTTCTTACGTAATGAATAGAACTAGGCAACAACATCGTTCACCCATGTATAATGCAAACATTTTTTACAAGCATTTGCATAAATACTACTTACTGATTCAAGTAAGCTCCTAGGTACACCTCTCGTTGAGATTCCTTCATCCATATTTGTATGTAATGTTCACATTCAACACATTGATCCTTTGCATTATGTATCGATTGAGGCTCAAAGAATCCATATTCTCTCAACTTCTACTGTAAGCAAATTATTATTTATTATAAAATTGCATTTTTGGGTAACTAACCATTTTTTTGTAATACAATGTATTATTATGACTACTTCATTTATTGCTGGGAAAGTTTGCCAAAATGAATCTAATAAAGGTCATCATTGCTTACTTAATTTTCAACATCAACATCTTGGTTTTCCTATTCAAGTGCATCAGTCAAAGCAAATCAACCAACTCATAAAAACTTCAGCACCCCATCACACAAGAGTTCTTTAGACTTTGAAGTGCATGCAACTCAAAGGCCTATTCTATCTTTGGCTGAAATTCAATTTCATTTACAAGCATAAGGATTGAACTCTTGATGACATGGTCATAAAGGCTCTAGTTCCATGTCAATAACTAATTCTCCTAAAAGCCCGATAGTTGATTTGGTGTGAATATAATGCCCAATTTAAAGTGAAAATATACAGACTAAAGAAACAAGCATAAACACATTCTATCAATACACCAGAAGGGATAACCATTTGTTTCTTTGTTGGGATTGGGACAAAATGCACATCTATTTGATAATCATACTATTATACCCTTATGAATGACAATGTACCTTAGTCTTGACCAATAAGAGAACAGTAAATGGCTTCACCTGCAGTTACTCATTAGAATTTTACTAAAGCTTTCTCAAATTAGTAACACAAGAAAGCAATACTGGGCCACACATCTTACACATTAAGTCAAAGCCATCAGGTGCACAAGACAAATGTCTCATTACATCAGATAACAACAAATAATATGTCCTATTATGCACAACACTGATAACTACCACAACACCAGAGCATGAATGATGCATCATACTTGCAAGTTGAAAGAAAAACTATTCATGAAAGGCCATAACAGTATACCAATTAAGAATTAAATCTTAGTGTTTTTACATATCACTATTTAGTATACATTAGCTACCAATGTCTATGACCTCTATCCAACAAAGCATACAAAGTGATAGCTTCATGAAGAGAATCAACTGTGTAGTTACTCTAGTGTCCCAAATGGTTAACACCCCTCCTGATAAGCATAAGGCATACATTGCCAATCTTTGAAAGAAAATGCCCTCAATCTCCTAAACATCCATTGCTTCCTTGTTTGTCTTCAGAAGCACTACAATATAAGGATAGGTATTTACTTCACCTTCCTCGTTCCTACTACTAGACAATATCATGAATCACAATATCCCATCTATTGAATTTTCAGACGTTTGTCCGTCATTCATTGCATAACAGAGAGTAAACAATAGAATAATACAAATAGACAAATACAAAAATAGGGCTTCAAAGATTAATTATAATCATATGATACAAATAATTACTATTGCATTCTAAACATGTTTAAGTAAATTCTCCTTTTTTGAAGAACATTAAACAACTGATCAAATGGTCCATGCAAGATATTTTTGAACAAAGTATAGATGAAATTGAATTATTAAACTGAAATATATTTCTATTAGAACCTATGAAGTCAATTGTAAGATCATAAAATAAAAAATAAATCTATACTAACTATTCATCATAATCTTTTATTTTGGTCTCGTCCTTTTTTTCTTTGGATTCCACAACTTACATCAATGTCCCGTGGGTAGAAATTGAATAAAGTGTTTGTATGGGCTGAATTTTTTTTTTCTGTTAACAAAAATCAAATCTACATCATATATGTACTTGTGTACCCCCATTCATTAAATATAGGCACCATTCATGATAGTATGTATAGTCATATGTGATTTTGACAAAAGGTGTGAAAATACTAATTGCCATACTGCAATAATATAGTGGTATTGTTTTGGCACATTGTCCCATTTAGTTGTTTATTCTTTGTGATACAAAGGCTGGTCAAAACACCTGAGAATGTTGGTGATCTTATTTATATCAGTAAGTTATTTTGCCAGTACAACAGTAAATCATCCTTCAATCTATTAAACTTGAAATGAGACAACCACTTCTCTCCCCTAAACATTTTATTTCCCAAATCAATAAATAAATAAATAAATATACACTTGATCTTTTAGACTGTTTGTCTTTGTTAGCTACAAGATTAGTTTGTTACTTCCCTTATCAGGTTGTAATCTACAACTATATAAATGCTATCCTATGTATCACCATGTACTCAATTTGATGATCTCAATAATAATTAGCTCCATCATGATTCTATGACAACCACCAATTCATAAACAAACAGGTTTGATAGGTAATTATCTTTTAAAAACTCCATAAAATGTTATTTTTCTGTTGGGTTCAGGCCTCAATAAACTAAGTCTAGGGATCCAATTACAAAACTAGTAGAAGATCAAGGATTCATTTATAGTTTTTTTTTTATAGTTTAGGGACCTTATTACAAATTTCCAAAAAATTGAGAGAACTACTTATTTATTAAACCTAAACAAAACACTTTGAAGATATGATTCACATCTGGTTGGTTGTTGTGCTAGAGGGTAGCCTTCTCAGGGGCATTTATTCAATTTTTGTTTCAAGTAACTGACAATTTTGCATTAAAAAATAACTTGACCGAAGTAGCAATGTTAAGGTCAAATAAGATAATTTGAAGTTAATGATATTATACCTTCCTTATAGTGTGGCCAATTTGTAAGTATTAGTTGCTCCAAATGAGCTAATATGCAAAACTTATCATCCAACTAGATCTGATATTTACAAAGCTCATTCTTGTTATCATTTTGGCAATATGAAAAATTTAAGAACTTAAAAAGCTAAGATCAAGAGGATATGCTCTCTTTGCATAAAAAAATAATATGCTTTTAATTCCACCGAAGTAGCATGGTGTGATGAAGTCCTAAGTCCTTTTGTTTTATTTTGTTGTTCTTTTTAATAATGAAACTAAAGATTGGAGGATGTATGGAAGAAAATTTAAAAATATTGACAATATATCTAGACATCATTAGGCCTTCATGCATTACCAATTTTTAGGCTTTGTTATCCTTGCCTGCTTTTTCGTTCCTAAGTATTATGATCTAGATCATTTCACAAATTCATATACAAGCATATCACTTATAGTATTTATGACTACTCTAACTCATTTAACAAGTTGAACCAAAGCAAAATAAAACCTAACTTTTGTTGTTATGTGGTTGGACTTTGGCATGAAGAGCTACTCATGCAAACGCTCTTGTTGCCAACGAGTCTAACAATCCTGTCTCTTTGATGCTACTAACTAAATGGCAGAAACAAACAGTTGCAGAGTGAAATAAAACTTACTTTGAAATCTCCATACTTGTTATAGTACAAGCAACAAGCATATAGGGTAGAGATCCCTATAAATAGATCATGAAATTCAAAGCACACTGATCCAATTAAGTGTTCCTAGGCTCAAACTTTCAGACTCATAGATAATTACAATCATGTCTTCTACCACCTTTAAAGTTTTGACACTAATGATATCTATTTTTGCCATCATGCAAATATCAAGAGCTGGTGACCTAGACATTCTCACTGACTTCATAGTCCCTCCCAACACCATACCTGATGGCAACTTGTTCACCTTCATCGGCTTCCGAGTCATATTTTCACCTAACAACACTGTCTCAGATTTCAAAGTGTTGAAGGCTACCAAGGTAGAATTTTCTGCCCTTGATGTACAAAGTGTCTCATATGCAACCCTTGAATTCCCAAGTGGCAGCATACACCCACCACACACACACTCGCTTTGCAGAGCTACTCTTCACCGTTGAGGGTACCCTTCAAGTGGGGTTTGTGGACACAACCAACAAGCTCTTCACTCAGACAGACACTATGAACCAGAGTAAAGTAGATAATATCTAATCCTAATACATCATTAAAATAGCAAACACATAAGAAAGTAACAAACTAAAAATGGAGAGTGCTAAACTTGTTGGCTAGCATGGCAGTATCAGCCTAATAAAAGCCCTTGCCTTTAGCTAAATTACCCGACGGGCCAAAGATCTTTGCAAAATCAATGTCGTGTAATATTTTCACCATTTTCTAAAATTTTTCCTTGTAGAAAGTTGAGTTTCAAGTTCAACTCTCAAATTTACATCTTCATCTCTTTATGCTATTTGTAAGAGATATAATCATGCATTATAATTAACTAATTCAGGCAATCTGGAGGGCTTGGATTTGTTACTTCCGTCACTTTAGTATTTCTCCGGGGAATTTTCATGACATCGTGGTGCTAGGAACTTCAGTTCTTACCCTAGGTGAATGGTTCATCAAGAAAAAGCCTCTTGTAAGCTATATATATGCTGCCTCTAAGCAAATAAGTGCAGCAATATCACCAGATATATTTCTTAACATATTCATCTATTTGTTTGTCATTTATATCATGTAATTAGCAAACTCTATTTTTTTTAGTTATTTGACTGATCAAGGCTCCAATGCTTTCAAAGAAGTTGCCATCATAAGGCATCCTTGTGTTGGTGAGTATGCACTTGGGTTCATCACTTCTTCAATGGTTCTAAGGAACAAAGATGAGAAAGAGATTTTTTATGTTTACATTCCCACCAATCACTTGTACATTTGTGATATTTATCTCATTAGCCCAGAGGATATTCTATTTGAGAAGCGATAGACCTAGCCACACACAACCCAATCAAAAGGGCCATGGATTCAACCATAGTACCCACATCGAAGGAAAACAAACACTTCACGGACAAGGGTTCTTACCTACACAGACACCTTTGATGGAGACACTTGACAGATGAACTGCTCCAACGTTGCTTCGCAGAGCTTCAAGAGAGAGAGGGCCCAGTGAAAACTTGAGTGAGAAAGGGCGGATGGGTTCGAGGGTCACAACTGTAAACACAAAGGCAAACGCACTTTTAAACAAAAATTTCTAGGAGGGACAGAGAAAGTCGAAGAGAAACAAAAAACTAAAGGGGCTTTGAGGGAGTCATTCAATTCTAACCTTTGAGGGAATCCACAACTTGGACAACGATGAATGAAAGCAGAGAAGGCGACTGAGAGGAAGCTAGGTTAGTGAATTCGGGAATAGTGGTGAGAATAAGTAACATTATTCAAAGACGGTCTTATATAAAAATCGTCTTTGTACTAACAATACAACTACATCGGTTTTTCTCAACCCGTCGTTGTACTCCCTGTTCAAAGATGGTTTTTGGTTTTTCGAATAAACATCGTTAAACTCACCATTTGAAGTGGATTATTCAAAAACCGTTATGGTATACATTTGTGAATATTACAACACTGCCACTGCATATCCTTTAATGACGTATTCAAGCAACCGTCGTAGTTAGTGTGTCGTAAATAACCATTATTCTAGTAGTGTATTTAGCTAATCTTGAGGATTGGTGTTCCTACTTTGTTATCGTTCTTATTTTTGGTTTCATCCTGGGTTTATTTTCTTGAATTTTTTTCCCCCTCTAAACTTTGGTGATGAAAAATGATTGTTTATTGAGAAGAAACCATTCCTTGAATAATTACTGATGGTGGTGCTTACACATTCTCCACATTGGATAGCTCCAACGCTGAACCAAGAAAGTGTTCGATTCTTAAAGCTAAGAACGTTGTCTAACTCAATCATGTTGGAGTTTCTCTGAAGACTACAAATTTTATATCCTTATTAGGGACAACTCTTTTAAGTCATTTATTTTAATCTGTCACAAAGATAGGAAAGGAACTCGTACGACAATCTCAATCTAAAAAAAAAAAAAACTCCTAGACTATTTTTTTTATCAAAGGGGTAATTTTATTTCAAACTTACTAAAATTATGTAGAATTAGAATTAATTCTCAAAATATAAGTCGTTACTTATATTTTGATGTCATAAGTAAGTTATATTTAAAATTCATCATTTTTCTTCAAGAGTGTGACTTTTTATTTTAAATATAAATAAGCATAGGAAAATAGAAAAATTAAAAAATAAATGAAGTTATTGATAAGATCAACAACTTTACTTTTACGTGCATTTTAAATAATAAAATAAAAAAATTGGAACTGTCATCTACTATTTTTTTTTATATAAAAAATATGCCTTAAAAGTCATATAGAGAATGTATAATTTATAATTACTTTTGTTTATTAATTTAATACCAAGGTCGTAACTTTTGCTGTTACGACTATAATGATTTTGATATTAAATTTGTAGAAAAATTAATTATAAATCATACATGACTTATATGAGTTCAATTTTTTTAAAAACTAATTAAAGCCATAACAAGTTTTGTATATGTATCTTCATCCTATCAACCACTTTATTTTTTTTAATAGTTCTTTCTCTTTTAATACTTATTTTATATTTAAAATAATAAATTGTTACTTATATTATTTCATTTTAAATTTCTAAGAATAATTTAAATTCTACACCAATTTTAATAATTTGAAATAAAATTACCCATCCTACATAATCTATATATATTGTGGATGTCAAAATTTCGTAGTATTGGAAGGAGTGCAGCTTATAGACTGTTGGGCAACTTCACTTAAGGCCAATTGGTTTTAAGATGAAATCTACGTGGTATCAGACTTTTCTTAGCTTAACAGCACCTCGATCCTCCCTCGAATCAGCCGCCATGGCCACCACTAACCCCACCTCTTCCAAATCATCTCCTCCTTAATGCTTCCATCACTTTCAAATTGTCTCGTGCTAATTACCGGGCTTGGAAACGTCAAGTCACCGCCCTCTCTCTGGTATAAGAGCAGACTCTGACCCTGGGACCTCACGCGCTGCGACGAGCACCCACCATTTGTGGTTCACGCACCAAGCCCAATAAGTGCTGGGTGTGAAGGGGGTGTATTGAAAGGAGTGCAACTTATATATCTGTTGAGCAACTTCACTTAAGGTCAATTGGTTTTAAGATGAAATCTGACACGTAGAGACATATTTCCTGACGTAGGGTATTTTATTTGAAGTCCATATATTATTTATTTTCAGTTTTAGCTTAAATACTAGCCAATTTTAAGACTGGACCAATGATTGTTATGCATTTTTCAACCGTGGATAGGCTTAGGCTGCGTATGCATGGTTTAGAACGATGTGTAGGTTTAGTTCATGCCAAGATTTGAGTCTTAAAAAGTGTATAGGTTAGCCGTAGGTACTCTGTGTTTTGGGTGTAATTTTTTATTTATTTATTTAATATAAGTAAAGATAACATTATGAAGGGAGTACAAGGGAAGGGATACTCTATTTCTCTATCTATTTACAAAGAAAGGTCAGTAAAACTTTTACAATTGAGGAATACAAGTCGGGATAAAAATAGGTTGAATTGATCTAAGTTTTTTTAGACTTAATCTCTCTAGGTTTAGGTTAAAAGTACATTGCACTTGTCAAATATATTTTAAATGGTCTAAATTTGACTTACATAAAAGTTTGATGTACCCTATAAACTTATTTAAGGATTTAATTTATGATAATTAAATACCAAAATAAGATAAAAATATGTATGTCAATTTTTATAAGAATCAAATTTAACTTATTTATATGATATAAACATATTTTAAAGATTTATATAAAATTAAGGGTAACTTATTTAAAAATATATTTTACAATAAGATATTTAAATAAAACATAATTTTTAATTACTTTATTTTTCTATTCGTTGCTTGGTTAATTTCGTTTGAGCAATGAAACAACTTTGGTGCCATTTTATGCATACAATATATGGGATAATATCGGTAAGGAAACTAAAATTAGGCATATTTATTTGTTCCGATAGAATTTCCTTCATCTAAAAAATCATCATTTGATGAATGAAAAAAAAAATAAAAAAATCCTTATCTGAATAAGTTAATTAAGTTACTCTTGTTACAAATATTGAACTTAATTTGTTGTAAAACTGAATAATTTATGATATTCAAAGCAGGAGCTATCCACAGTAAATTTAAGTATATATATTTAACTACTTTAATAATAATGGTATATTTAACTATATCAAGCACCCTTTAAGAAAACTTTTTATTTTTATATCAGTCTTAATTATATCAAGGACCCTAAAAAAAACTGTGATATCAGTACCCTCCTTGTTCGTTAAATTCCCTAATGCCTATCATACAGCTATTAAATTAAATTTCCGAGAGAGAGGGAAAAAAAAATTAATTCTATCATACAACAATGAAAGATTATATTATAATTATAATTATATTATAAATAAAATGATATGCCTAAGCCACCACCTTACGAAGAGAGTTTTTCTCTTCTGATATATATATATATATATATATATATATATATATATATATCAGGGTGGAGCTAGGATTTTTATGTAAGGGGTTAATATAAAAAAATTATGACTTATAAAAGAACATTTAAAATTTTACATCCATGATAATTATATAATTTTAAAGATATAAATAAATGTTTTTTATGAGAAAAATGAATATATAATTATGTTAAGCATGAGAGAAATACTAATGATCAAGTGTAATTAACACATAAGAGCCAAAAGAAGAAAAAACTAAAAAAGAAAGAAAGATAATTGAGTCACATGAAAAATACGTAAAAATACTTGGGTAAATGAATCACAGATGATAAATATTTAGATAAATTATCAAAATATAAATGTATCATTAAAAAAAACAGAGACTATAAATTAGAAATGAAGAGAATATTGAATTTTAGATAAAGTGTTTTAATAAAAAAAATATGGAAGAGAACTTAGAAAAGTAAAATAGTTTTATATATGATATGAGAGTTTTTTTTAACAGCAATGAAAGATTATGTTATAATTATAATTATATTATAAATAATTTTGTTTCAGCAATGAAACAATTTTGGTGTCATTTTATGCATACAATATATGGGATAAAATCGGTAAGGAAACCAAATTCAGAAGTTAATGTTTAAAACCATAATACAATATTGCTTTAAAATGTTGTCAAGAACGGAGCCAGAAATTCAGTTGGAGAGAGGCTAAGAAATAAAACAAATAATTTAATAAAAATGATATTATATATATTTAATATTTTTATAAATAAAAATGTGTATATCTATACTGTGTAAAAAATAATATTATATGAGAAAAGAAATAATTATATGGTAATATTTTTCAGTTATAAGTAGACACCTCAACATCACAAACAATTTATTAATATGCATAATTTCTCAGCTTTATAAGAATGAAAAAAATAATATTATATGAAAAAAACAAATAACTAGATGATAACTTTTTGACTTGTAATTATATATAAACATCTCAACATTACAAATTTTAACACTTCATTAATGCTTATAATTTCTCTTTTCTTATTATATCATATTACATATCATACCTATGCCGGTCTCTCTTTCTCTCCTTTTGTATATTTTTTTTAATATTTTTAATAAATTTTAAGAGACCATAAACTATTTTTATAGTAATTTAAATAATCTTTTCTTTTTAAAAATAGGGGCGGATATTTTATCAAGTAACAACTTTTGTTATTGTGAAAAAATGATCACATTAAACATAGAATTTTAAATATATATATATATATATATAGTAATGGAAACAAAATTTAAACTTAAAATATTGGAATATGCATGCCTTTTGTAATTTGTAGTGTAAAAACTATCAACAAACTTCCAGACTTATAAATATTCCCCATGTGATAGAGTTTTCACTTACTATATAATATTTTTTAATTCTTGTTATATTATGCAAAAATTAATTTATTTCTATTCTTATTAACTTTTAAATTGAATAATATCTGAATAATAATTAAACAATACTTTTAAAAATATTTATTCTACTATATATAACAAAATTTAAAATGCTAAAATTTTTCAATAGTAGCCAAACGACATTTTAAAATTTATGATTTTTGTAAAGAATATACATCTTTTAGTGGGAAAGCTCAAAATTAAACCGAAGCTAAAAAAATAAAGAATTTCGTATAACTTAATTTCTGATAATGGATTAAAAGATATGAATATACTTAAGTTATATGACAATTTTATTATATTTTAGTTTTAACTGAATGGTGTCAAATTAAAAAAAAAAAAACTCAGTTTCTTAAATATGGAACTTTATAATATGTAATTTTTAGTATTTTAATTCATAAGTGTGAATAATGAAACGGGAATGGAAATTGTAAATTTAGTTTCCCGTTGAGTTGTTTGCGGATTAAATTTGATTGATTTTGAACATAAAAATAATTTGATGTAATCATTTTAATTTTGTTGATTTATCATCCAATTAAATTTTAAATTTTAATTTGATATCATTGGATCTAATTTAAAGCAGTTTAAATTGGATCAGTTTTTTATTTTATTCTTATTTTTATTTTTTATTTAAAATATTAAATAAAAAATAAAAAAAATATATAATAAAAATAATTTAAAATAATAAATATTTCATTTATATTATCACTATATAACTAATAATAATATATTTACACATCTTAAATAAGATATGTATAATAAAAGTAATTTAAAATAATAAATATTTCATTTATATTGTCACTATATAACTAATAATAATAGTATATTTACACATCTTAAATAAATAGTAAAAAAATTCTTTAGCTAAACCTATTTTTCATAAATAGGTATAAGTTATATATGTGGTAGTTTTAAAAATATGTAAAAAATAAAAATATGAATGATATTATAAATTTATGAATAAAAAAAATATACATGCGCTGCAAGTTCACTTTGGGTTAGGTTGAATTATTTTTTAAATTCAAATTTAAAATCCAATCCAATTAAATAAAAAATGATTTTTTTTAAAAAAATTTATCTTTTCAATTTTTAGTTTATTTGGTTATCGGTTTTTTGTTCATATTGGATAAAATTGGTTTATGAATTGGGTTAGGTTGAATTCTAGCTTGTTATTTTTCTTCCCAGCCCAAACTCCCAAAAACATTGTCCAAAGAAAAATTCTAAACCGTAGAAGAGGAAACAGAAAGTAGGTCAAAGAGCGAACGATGAAGTGCGTAACGTGTTAGCGACATGCAAGGCGCACCAAAGAAGGATATTATTGGTTGAGAGACAACTTCGTTAAAAAACGATCGAAGAATGATCGAATTCATGGAATTCGTTGGCACAATGGGGTATAAAAGGTGAAGGTCCAGGGTCCAGAAAAAAAAGAAGCTAGAAGAAGAATAATTATCTTCTTCAAAATAAAATAAAATAAAATAAAAAAAGGAAGCAGATAGGAAAGGGTTGAATCCAAAAAAAAATAAAAAATGGCATTTCTTGACGTACGGAAAAAAATAATGGGTAGGGTTTGGACTTGGACGATGGCACTGATGCTTTGCCTGATGGCAGCATCGGTTAGGAGCGAGGACCCTTATATTTACTACACATGGAAAGTGACATATGGTACCATTGCCCCTATGGGTGTTCCCCAGCAGGGTATCCTGATCAATGGCCAGTTCCCCGGCCCTGAAATCAACTCCACCAGCAACAACAATGTTGTCATCAATGTCTTCAACAACCTCGACGAGCCCCTCTTGTTCACATGGCATGGTGTCCAACACAGGAAGAACTCCTGGCAAGATGGTACATTGGGTGTCCAGTGCCCCATTGCCCCAGGAACCAATTATACCTATCACTTTCAGGTGGTATATATATTTTTGTATGATTATATTTTAATAGATATACTCTATTCGTCTTATTTTTGTTTTTGTTTTTGGGTCTCCCTTTTAGGTTAAGGATCAAATTGGAACTTATTTCTACTACCCGACCACCGGCTTGCAACGCGCAATCGGTGGATTCGGGGGTTTGAGGATCTTCAGTCGTCTGTTGATTCCAGTGCCCTATGCCGATCCCGCCGATGAGTATTGGGTGCTCATCGGCGACTGGTTCGGCAAGAGCCACACTGCCTTGAAACAGAAGTTGGATAGCGGGCGCAGCATCGGCAGGCCCGTTGGGGTCCACATTAACGGCAAGAATGGTGGGCTTGAGCCCCTTTACACCATGGAGCCCGGGAAGACTTACAAGTACAGAATCTGCAATGTTGGGCTCAAAGACTCCCTCAACTTCAGGATCCAAGGCCACCCCTTGAAGCTCGTTGAGACCGAAGGGTCCCACGTGGTTCAAAACAACTACGACTCCCTCGACGTCCACGTCGGACAGTGCTACACTGTCCTCGTGACCGCCGACCAGGAGCCCAAGGACTACTTCATGGTCGCCTCCACGCGCTTCACGAAGAAGGTTCTCACCGCCACGCGCGTGATTCGTTACTCGAATGGCGTGGGGCCCGCATCCGGCGGGCTTCCACCCGCACCCCAAGGCTGGGCTTGGTCTATTAACCAATTCCGCTCCTTCCGTTGGAACCTAACCGCTAGTGCTGCCAGGCCCAACCCTCAGGGCTCATACCACTACGGTCAAATTAACATCACCCGCACCATCAAGTTGGTCAACACCGTTAGCAGGGCCAACGGCAAGCTCCGTTATGGACTCAATGGCGTCTCCCACGTCGACACCCAAACACCTCTCAAGCTTGCCGAGTACTATGGCGTCGCCGATAAGGTCTTCAAGTACAATCTCATCTCCGACTCCCCCGACACCGCCTTCCCTGACCTCACCGTCGCTCCCAACGTCATCAACGCCACCTTCCGTGACTTCATCGAAGTCATCTTCGAGAACCCTGGCAAGGTCATTCAGTCCTACAACCTTGACGGCTATTCTTTCTTCGCTCTCGCGTAAGTCTTTCAAAACCCTAAACCTTAATCCTTAAGTATTGATATTGATGTTGAGCATTTTTGTATTGGGATCAAACCTTATTCGCATGGCCTAATGGTAAAACAAGACATTTAGCATGCGGACTGAGGATCCCAATAATTATTATTGTATTGTATCGATGTGTTGATATTGTTTGGTTGTTGAAATGAATGAATTTTGTAGGGTTGAGCCAGGGAAGTGGACCCCAGAGAAGAGGAAGAACTACAACCTTCTTGATGCTATAAGCAGGCACACCATTCAAGTGTTCCCTAACTCTTGGGCAGCAATCATGTTAACCTTTGACAACGCTGGAATGTGGAACTTGAGGTCGGAGATGGCAGAGAATCGTTACCTGGGACAACAGTTGTACGTGAGTGTCTTGTCTCCAAACAGGTCTCTAAGGGATGAGTACAACCTCCCAGAGACCCAGCTTCTATGCGGAATTGTCAAGGATATGCCTAAGCCACCACCTTACTCCAGTTAAGAAAGTTTTTCTCTTCTGAGATGTATATATATACACCACCAGTAAGGGCGGAGCTAGAATTTCTATGTAAGGGGGCTAATATAAAAAAAATTAATTAATACTTGTATAAATGTATCATGAATTTTAACTTTTAGATAAAATGTTTTAATAAAAAAAATTTAATTACTCATTTGCTCTTTATAAATTTTTTATATATGATCAGAATTTTTTTTTAAAAAATTATATTATAATTATAATTATATTATAAATAAAAGGATTAAAATTTCTGAGAAGGTGTGACCAAATTATCAACCACAGAAAATTATACCAAGAAATTACACAAACACAACCTATAAATATAACATGACAACTTCACACAACACATAAAACTCAGTCTCTATCAAAAAACATCCAGACTCATTGAACCCATTACAAAACAAAACCGCAACATATTAATACTAGCTAAACCAAACTAAAAGAAAGTATGACAAATTCCCTGTATAGTGCGTCCAATAAGAAATAACCGAGTATACTGCTGCTATGAACCTCTCCTACAGCGTGTTATAACATCATCTAATATTTGTTCATATACAATATCTCCTAATATTATAAGAGTTTAAAAATCTTGAAAGAACAGACCATGGACCCCGTAGGCCCCTCTGTGCCTCCGCCTGTGCCAGCTCCAAAGTGTTCATCATCATGAGATTGAGACCAAGAGTTAATTAATTAATTAACTCTAGTTAATTTTCTCATGTGTCTTGATGCGAGGTCACTGATGCAATTGTTTCCTTCCTAATTTTCCAAATATCTTCTTCTTGTTCATTTTTCTACTTACTTTTGACGTGAGAAAATAATAATAACTTCTGCTATCTTCTATTTCAAAGTGACAGAAAATAAATTTAACTCCAGGTTAAGCACTTACGGTCCTTATTATCTAATTGCAATTAACAAGAAGAAACCTAAAAAAGGATATCGGTATGGTAAAGTCAAACGTTTTTTTTTTTTTGATAAAAAAAAAATCAAAGGTTATTATTCTATTGCTCGAGCTCTTTAATTAATTTAAGATATTGAATAAAATAGATCAAGAGTGTAAATATTAAATGAATAAAATATATGACATGAAAATGTAAAACAAAATATATGTTTAACCGAAGATATTAATCATTAGACTATCTGAACTTCATGTCATCACATCTCTATCTTATCTAGCTATCGCTTATTTTTTTTCTTTATATTTTAAATTCTGTATTAGCTAGGAATCGAACAAAACAAAAAACTAAACATAATGCATATCATCTTCAACAAACTGTAAAATAGTTAAAGCCACTAGAAAAATATTTTCAACATTTGTTTTTAGTATATTTCATGACAGTTCTCAAACTGTCTTTGAAATTGCCTTCGTGAATAATATTTACTGTTCACAACAGTTTTTTAACAATCTTCGTATGTTGCTTACTATATCGATTTTCTTAGAAACTGTCTTAAAATTTTTTATTTATTGTTTAAAAATATTGGTATTCTAAGACGGTTTTAAGAAAAAATCGTCTTAGAATATCATGTTTCTAAGACGATTTTTACTAAAAATCATCTTTATTTTCTTTTTAAATGTTTATTTTGTTTTATATAAAACGAAACCTGATTCATTCAACTGATTGAAACTCAGGTCACTAGAATATACACAAACAGAAATTAGTACAAACAATATCAAACAGTCTTGGACGATCTTTTAAACATGTACATGACATCTAACTCGTCATTTTGTCAGGTGCAGGCACTTGTCTTCATATGGAATCCAAAATAGTTAATTCATAAACTAAGCTAACTAAACTTACAGATAAGTAAGGTGTGATATCCTACTGAAATTAGGAATTGGTCCTTGCAAGTTGTGGTTCTGATCCTAAGGCTCCTGATTAAACCAAGAATCCAATAACAACATATAGACCATCAACCTTTAGTTTGGTATCCTCCAAATAAACAAAAAAGGAAAATATAAGCAGTGATACTTTCGTATCCTCCAAAATCCAAATAAAGAAAAAGGAAAATAGAGGAAATAAAAAAAAATTGAAGTAATTTGGCCATCAGGAAAATGCAACAGTAACAACTTTGTTAACATCTTTATGCATGTCATTGTTTTCATTTATGTTTTACAAAGTGGTCAATTGTCTAAATATCATTTCTGAGAAACAATATTTAGTTTTACAAAGTGATGAACTGTAAATATCATTGCACTGACACAATCATTAGGTGACAGTTTCTGAATTTTCAGATCCAACATTAACATCCCTAAAGTGTTATCATATTCATATTATTCAAAGTATGTCACATGCAACAATTAAAAGGAAGGAGTAAATCATAAAATAAAAAATAAATAAGAGAAGTAACAATAGAGCATTGTTGGATTGAGTGGCCTCAGAATAATTAAGAAGGGGGTTGAATTAATTATTCTTAAACCTTTACTAATTAAAAATTTACTCTTCTAAGGCTTTTACTATGTTGTTAAGAGAATGAGGAGTAGAAGAGAAACTTAACCAAAAGTAAAAGCGGAAATTAAAATACACAGCGGAAAGTAAAAGAGTAGGGAAGAAGGAGACAAACACACAAGAGTTTTTATACTGGTTCGGCAGCAACCCGTGCCTACATCCAGTCCCCAAGCGACCTGCGGTTCTTGAAATTTCTTTCAACCTTGTAAAAATCCTTTTACAAGCAAAGATCCACAAGGGATGTATCCTCCCTTGTTCTCTTTGAACCTAGTGGATGTACCCTCCACTAGAACTGATCCACAAGAGATGTACCCTCTCTTATTCTCAGTCAAACCCAAGTAGATGTACCCTCTACTTGTACCACAAAGAATGTACCCTCCAATGTGTTAAGACAAAGATCTGAGGCGGTTAAACCTTTGATACTTTGTGAATGGGGATACAAATGAATTCTTAGGCGGATAGTCCTTTGAATACTTTTGTATAAGGGAAAGGGAAGAATCAAAAGAATTCTCAGACTGTGTCGTTTTGAATTCTTTGACAAGGGAGAAGGGAGACACAATAATTTAGGCAGTTAGTCCTTCGTTCTTTTGGAAAAGGGAGAAGAGAGACACAAAAAGAATTTAGGCGGTTAGTCCTTGGCGAATTCTTTTTGGCAAAGGGAGAAGAGATGAAAAGAATGAATAGCACAAGTTTTCAAGGTTAAGAAAACCAGAAAACTTTGGAAAGCTTTTGGCACAAAGAAGAAGAAGAAGTTCAAAGAGATTCAAGGCTTGTAAAGGATTGTATAAGATTGATTGGAAAAGTATTAGAAAGATTGATTGAATGAATGATTAAAAATACAAAACAAAGCTTTGCTTTTATAAACTCTTCATGTCTGGTCAAGAGGACCATTTAGAAGAGTTATAACTTTTAGAAAAACTTAAAACCAATTTGAAAAAGTCAAAAACCTTTTGAAGAGTTGCATCTTTTGATTTATTCAGAAACAATCACTGGTAATTGATTACCAAATCAATGTAATCGATTACACAAGGCTTTTATGTGAAAAGATGTGACTCTTCACATTTGAATTTGAATTTCAACGTTCAAAGGCACTGGTAATCGATTACCAAAACATTGTAATCGATTACAGCTTTTTGAAATTAATTGGAACATTGTCAATTCAGTTTGAAAAACTTTTTCCAATCCATTTTGCTACTGATAATCGATTACAATAATCTGGTAATCGATTATCAGAGAGTAAAAACTCTTTGGTAAACATGTTTTGAGAAAAATCCATGTGCTACTCAATTTGTGAGAAAACCTTCTCATACTTATCTTGATTAAGCCTTCTCTTGATTCTTGAATCTTGATCTCTTGAATCTTGATTCTTGAAATCTTGATCTCTTGAATCTTGATTCTTGATTCTTGAAATCAACATTCCTCTTGAATCTTGAAGTGTTCTTGATTCTATCTTGAATATCTTGAACTCATTCTTTGATTGACCTTTGAGCTTTTTGTCTTCACCTTTGTCATCATCTTTTGTTATCATCTTTGTTATCATCAAAACATCTTTGAATCACTCTTGATTCACCATGAAGCTTTGCTTCTACAATCCCCCCCTTTTTAATGATGACAACTTCTGAAATCAAGAAACACACACACACACTTTTTTCTAGTCGATCACTCACATAAATTCTCCTCCTTTGTTTTTGAATTTATGCTTTTCTTAAAATTAAGTAGATTACTCATGTGAGTTCTTGATTTAATCCCTATTTCTCTCCCCCTTTGGCATCAACAAAAATCCAAAGTGCATATCAAATTTGAAGTATTCAAATATAACTAAACATCCATACAACATTCATGGAAAAAACTATCAACCAAATCATGAAGCAAGAACCATGAAGCAATAATCATGAATAAATTAACTATAAAACCCACATACTCAAATAACTTACTTAATATTTGTTCAAACATACCATGCAAATAAGGAAATAGTAAATTGTTCAAATACCATAATAATATAGCCAAAATACAAGGCTGAAAATCAAAGTACTAATAATATAGAAATCTAAGATGATGGTGGCGGCGGTGGTGGAAGATCGAAGCTTGAACGAATGTAAGACACATCTTCTTCAACCTTTGTGATTCTTGACTCCATTTCATTGAAGTGCATATCCACTTGTAATTCCAAAGTGTCAAACCTTTCACCAACAAAGGTTTGAAGACCATCAAACCTGTCCATTATCTTTGAAAGGAGAGATGAATCCTTTCCATCATGTCCTTCTTCACCAACATGTTGAGCACCTTTCTTCACCCAAGAGCCATCATGCTCCTTTTGATAACCAAAAGATGCTATGACTGAAGCGCCTATAAGGAAATATCTCTTGATTGGAACATAAGGTTCAGAATCAAGAGGGATGTTGAAGTGTTGAAGGAAAAGGGTAACAAGATGAGGGTAAGGCAATGGAGCATTCAATCGCAATGCCTTATGCATGCGATATCTAACAAGATGTGCCCAATCAATTTGTAAACCTTTATGAAAGGCCCACATGACAATGAGATCTTCTTCAGAAACCTGAGCAAGGTTTGAAGATCTCGGAAGCAACATGCGAACAATAAGGTAATAGAGGATGCGACTTTCAAAAGCCAATGAACCGGCAAGAAGCCTTCTGGCCATATCCGTTTGGTTGGTACAAACCAACCGGCGGGCATCATGTACAGAGAAATCAAACTTCCAATCGTCAATCAGTGCATCTTCAAATGGTACACCTTCGCTTGGCAATTGGGTTAAATCATAGAATAGGGGCTGGTCAATGACCATCTTAATCCCATAAACTTCAGAAATTAGGGTACCTTCATGGATTTCTAAATTAGAATAAAAGGCTTTGGCTAGTTCAGAATAAACAGGTAATTTCAGAGACATGAATGGAATAAGATTGTAGTTTTCAAATGCTTGAAAGCATTCAAAACTCTCATTTGAGAAGAAATCCATATCTATGAATTTTGGGTCTATAATGGAACGAGAGGAAAAGAGGTTTGTGTACCGTATACACTGTTCCTCTGATGAAAACAATGGTCCAGAGGGAATGGATGAAGGAATTGGCGTTTCCTATGACCCGGAATGTCGTTGACTCTGACTCGAAGTGCCCTTTCGCTTTTTCAAAGGTTCAGCCATTTGAAGAGATTTTTTGAGATTTCAATTGGTTCAAATGAAAGAGAGTGGAAAAAGAAGAAGTTTGGGCTTTGTGGGGAGTGATTTGGACAAGAATTGAGTGAGATATGGCCGGAAGAAAATTTGGGGGCGAGGGTTTTCGAGAGAGAGAAGAGTTGCAGGTTTCAGAATTTGAAATTTGAATATATAGGTGCAGGGACGCGTTGTAATCGATTACACAAATATGATAATCAATTACCAGAGAGCAACATTGCCAGAAATAACTGTTTGTAATCGATTACACTATTATGGTAATCGATTACCAATGGTTATTCTAGCCAGAAAACAAAAACCAAAAGGCTTTCTAGGAGAAAAGAAATTTTGAGTGATTATCAAAAACACTTTTTAAAGAAAAAATACTAAAAATACTTTATGAATAATTCTCGATCATGTAATTCTCATATCATATCATGCAAAAACATTAAAACATGTAGATAATTAATTATATCAAAAACAATCAAAACACAAGTATGAAGAATATTGATTTTATTTAAATATATGAATAAATATTTCATGCAAATAAGATGAAATCAATCAAGAACACATACTCATGATTTCAAACAATAAAAAACAAACAAATAAATAATTGTTAGTCATGATACTCAAATTGTTTGAATAAAAATTTCAATTAAAGAGAAATTTTAATAAGAGAATGGTTTTGATATTACCTTTTTCAAGATTAAAGTGTCTAGATCTTCAGAGATGAGGATCATACTTTTTCTCCTTGCTTTTAATTCTTGAGAGATGTTCTCATCACTTTCATAATCTTTGGTTAGAAGATTAATCTCCTTTTCTGAACCATCGGATGAATCATTGTCATCCCATGCAATGTAGGCTTTCTTAGTTCTTCTTTCATCAAATCTTTTCTTTTCACTTTTCTCCGACCATTCTTCATTTGAAGGGCAATTGGCCTTGATGTGACCAATTTGGTTGCATTTGTAACACCTAAGGACTTGTGAATCATCTTGTGATTTTCTTCCATTATTGAAATTCTGACGCCTGTCAATTCTTCTTTTCTTGATGAATTTCTGAAATTTCTTAACAAAGAAAGAAAAATCTTCTTCATCATCTGAATCTTCTTCTTCGTTTTCTTCTTGTATTGATGATGAGGCTTTAAGGACTATACTTCTCTTCTTTTAGTCATTTTCTTCATTCTGATTAAGGCGTTGAAGTTCTATCTCGTGTTCCTGCAATTTACCAAATAAAGTGGCAAGAGACATGGAAGAGAGGTCTTTACTTTCAGAAATAGTAGTTACCTTGGGCTGCCATTCCCTACTTAAACATCTTAAAACTTTATTAATCAAATCTTCATTAGGAAAGATTTTGATCTCTTGAATCTTGATTCTTGAAATCTTGATCTCTTGAATCTTGAATCTTGATTCTTGAAATCAACTTTCCTCTTGAATCTTGAAGTGTTCTTGATTCTATCTTGAATATCTTGAACTCATTCTTTGATTGAACTTTGAACTTTTTGTCATCACCTTTGTCATCATCTTTTGTTATCATCTTTGTTATCATCAAAACATCTTTGAATCACTCTTGATTCACCATGAAGCTTTGCTTCTATAATGTCAAAATTACAGAACCTACTATATCTTTGAAGTTAAAGACAGTTTCAGAAAAACCATTGTTAACACCCTGGTTTCAAAGAAACACCAAGTTGTGTTCAAATTTGAACATACCGCATAAAGATTTAAAGATTATAAACTTCCCACCAACCATCCTAAAAATCATCAAATTTTTTGTTGAATGAAACAACTATAACAAGATATAGCGAAAGGCTGAGAAGATCTACAATGTTTTTTTTGTTAGTCTCTTTACTAATGTCTCCCAACTATATCAAACTATTAATTCAATTTTTTGAATCATAATAATCAAGCTCATAGAACAAAAACCTTAATGTAACAAAACAACCAATAGATCCCTCATCAACCTCCAAGCTTTTCTTGTAAGCACCATTACTATCACCATCGAACTAACATCACCAATCACAAGCCTTTGTCAAAACTGGAGAATACCAACTTGCAACCGGAAAAATTAAAAATAAAACAAATAACCCGTGCAAAGAAAAGGAGAAAAAGGAAAAATCAAAAAAGAAAAAGAGAAGTTTTTCTATCACAAATAATTATGTGTCGTTGACGGTGGTGACGTTTCAATTTTTTTCTTTGTAGTACCACAGATCTAGAAACAAAAAGAACAAAGGCCACATATCTGGAAGCAAACATGGCGCGACTTTGAAGATAGAAAGATGCGACCATGGACTCCGTTGTTGGTGGCGGTGAGCGGGAGCAAGCGAAAAAGATAGAGAGCGTCGTGACAAGAAATAGAGAGAGCAACACGGACTTGGTTTGTGTGATCTAAAATGGCTTAGCCGTGACAGTGGTGACGGTGGTGATAATCCAATTTAATTAGGGTTTTTTTTAGAAAGAACAGTTTAAGGTAGGGTTAAAATGGTCTACTCACATAATTTTATTTTGATATATTTTTTAAGTCAAATACTTCATTTTAATATTTTTTAACTCAATTACTATTTTATAATATGAATCATCCAATTATTTAATAATATCTAATGATGATGAATGAGGGTAAGATTGGTATATAATTATTTAAAAACATTATTTTACTATTGAAAACACTGGTTCACCGGTGTACCACTTATTCTAATGGTTCATTGTAGAATTTACCTCGGTTCAATCGTAAAATTGGTTAGTATTTGGGCTATGTCAAACTCAATAATATCTTGATTAAAAAAATATGCACTACGAATTTTGACATCCAATTATTTTTAATTTTATAATATAGATTAGAATTTATCGTTTTTAGTCCTTGAATTTTTTAGAATTTTTGTTTTAAACGCTAAACTATTTTTATTTATTTTAGTCCCTTAATTTTTTTTATCCTTACTTTTTTTTATCCATTCTTTTTACCCCTGCTAAAAAGATTAAAAGTAAGGGAAAAATAGAGTTCACTTTATTAAGTCTGCACTCTTTAAAGAAACTCCAACATGATCAAGTTAGATGTTCTTTTCTATAAGAATTGAACTCTTTCTTGGTTCACCTTGGAGCTGTCTAATGTGGGAATTAGGTTTAAGTACCATTTCTATTTAAGGAACTATTCTTTCTCAAGAAAGTCAAATGAAGGAAGAGAGATTGATGTTGTTGAGTGATTGAGATAGGCTGAAAGTTTGGGGATGTTGAGTTATAAAGAAAGAAGTGAATGAAGGATGTCAATGATTGAAAGAAGAAAAGGGAAAGGTAAATGAAAGGTGTTATTTGTCTTTTTAGTTTAGGACATTACTTCGTTGGGCAATTTATAATTAAAACTTGCAGTGTTTACAATAAAGAGAAGGAAATTTGGAAAGTTGTTGGAGCTTAATTTCAACAAAAGCTTGACTACAAGCATGGAACTTTGGAGACAATTGAAGAAAAGAAAAACTAGAAAGTCCACACCCACGGGTAGGTGAGCATAGGGGCACAAAAAAAATGTTGTTATAGAGTGCCACTACCAAGTTATAGGAATCCTCACAGCCATGGTGCGATCCCAATCACTTTTGCATTTTTTTCTTATTCGGTTTAGTTGGGCTTAGACATATTTTGTATCTTAAATATAAATAAACATTTTAGGGGTGGAAACCAACTTCCGAAGAGTTATTCTTCCTGTACCGAAAGAATTTCTTCTACACCCAGCAATTAAAGTGAATTGAAAAAATTACCCTTCATTTAAAATTGAAATACAACATCCCCTCCCTACACCCATTTCCTACTTGGCATTTCAATTTTCGTCCTTCCTGTTGTGCTGCCCTAAGTTTCTCCGCTCTATTCATACCTCCGTTCATCTTCACCATTCTTGTTGGTGGTGTCGTCTTCACCGTCGGCATGAGTACCCATACCTCCCCATAAATTTTAATTTTTAATATGTTAAGCTCATATGAATTGACAATCTGTATGGATTATACAAATTGAGAATCCCTATCACTATACGGTAATCCGTATGGAGCATACAGATTGTCAATTAGTATGGATCATATAGATTACCAATCTGTATGGATTATGCAGATTCCCAATCCGCATTTTTGTTTATTTTTATTTATTTCATTATTTAATAAATTATTAATTTAATTAATTTTTCATTTAAAAATTAATTTTTAATTTTTGTTGTTATTTAATTATTTTATAAATAACTATTGTTGTTTATTTTAAATATTTATTTATGTAATTAACTATATTTGTTTATTTAAGTTGATTTTTAATAATTTTTTATTTAATAAATATTTTATTTATGAATTTTGTTTATTTAAAAATCAATGTATAATTTTTTTATTTAATTATTTTATGCATAAATATTTTAATTAATTTTTATATTTAAAATAATTATTTATAAAAAATTTAAATAACGAAAATTCCAAATTTTTATAATGTATATATTTTTAAATTTTGTTAAACAAGAAAAGGTAATATTGTATATGACAAATGTTTTTTTATTGATATACTTGTACAAATATTATTACATTAATAGTATTAAATATTTATATAAATAGTGTTTGAAAGTATTAAAAAAAATTCTTCATTCATTTATGAATATTTAAAAGTATTAAAATAGTTATTTATAAAATAATGAAGTAGTCATTTATTAGAAATAAAAAATGAAATTGTACTTTATTTTGATCATATATTTTAGTTTGCTAGAATTAGTGATCTGAAGTATAAAAATTTAAAAAATGAATTTTTACATTGATTTATGAATATATAAAAGTATTAAAATAGATACTTATAAATAATTAAATATTTATTTATGAATTATTAAATAGTAATTTATAAAATATTTTATATTAAATTGTAGTATGATTTTGATGATATATTTTAGTTTGCTAGATTAATCATTTAATGTTAATATAAATTTTTTATTACCTTTCTTAGAATATACTACATTTAATAATACAATAGGGTTTTAGAAGATTTATTAGTGAATATGTTAGTTAGTTCTTGAGTAATAGAATGAAACAAAAAATGTTATGAAATATGAAACTCAACTATTATTTGAACGATGACATTAATTGTTATTATTGTTTAAATTTGTAGATTATGGTTAAAACCAAAGGATTGCATCGGGCTTTAAACAAAATTTTAGGAAGAGTCTTAGGTAGATAGGTTAGTGGTGATGCGGAAGAAGTCTTTGGCCGACAACATCTTCACATAGACAATGGACAACTACAATTGTTGTTGAGGATGTTGACCATGTGGATCATGTTGCTGACGAGGCTCATGAGTACCCTTAGGAGCTAGTTACGGATCATGTCGATGCTAATATAAAGGGTTTTCCAGGCGGACCCTATGATACATCCGTGTTGACGTCATATGCTGATCATGTGGCAGGCAGAGTTTGGGCATAAGAGATAGTTATTTGTTTAATTATATAATATTTGAATAACTATTTATCATTTTAGTTGAGCTAATTAATTTTAATTTTTTCAGGAACATACTGAGTTAAAGTTGCTCTCTCATGGAAGGAAGGTAGAGAAATTTGGAAGGCCTGCACTTAAGATTGAAGGCATAGTGGTTGCTATAGGATTATGTTCTCTAATTACTTGTTCGTTGGAGACATGTGACAAGGGACTTTTATCTTCTTTTGTGAAGAGGTGGCACAAGGAAACTAGTAGTTTCCATCTACCGATAGGAGAGCTAATGATGTGGCATCCTTATTGCATCTGCCTATTACAGGTACCTACTATACCTTTGATGCTATTGATGTAGATGAAGCGGTGGACATGTTAGTTGAGTTGCTTGAAGTTAGTACACAAGAAGAAAAAGATGAGATTGAGAAATGCAGAGGGGCATATGTTCACCTAACCTGGCCGCGAGTCATTTATCGTAGCAAATGTGACGCAAGACAATGAATCCTAGCAGCTTGAGCATATTTATTGCATCTAGTAGGTTGCACACTCTTTGCTAACAAGAGTGCCACACACTTCAGTGTCATATTCTTGGACGCATTTCACGACCTCAGCCAATCTAAAGGCTATTCATGGGGAGCGGCTGCACTGGTCCATATGTATAACAATTTACATGTTGCATCCAAGCATACGAAAAAACATCTTGTAGGATATATCACTTTGTTACAGGTAATTATCATTACTTTTACCTCCAGTTATTAATTTTATACTTTGAATGTACTATTGAGTAATAGATTTTTTTTTTGTATTTTTTTAATATATGCAATGCTGGTTCTACGAGCATTTCCCTACAATCAATTCCATTATTGTTGATGAAGATTACCATTAGAGGAAACCATGTGCTTGTCGCTGGAAGTTTGGAAGGCATTACCAGTGACGATGTATCGTAAGCGCTTGGATAAATTGACGCAAGATGTTGTGTGCTAGGTACCTTATGATGAGCTCCGAGCATTTAGAGAATATGAGCTTATTTCATTATATTCTGAACATATCAAATGGGATTCATCTATTGTTAGACACCAACCAGAGAGGGTAGTGCAATAGTTTGGTTACGTTTAGACCATTCCTCCACTCCTTATTGCTCTATCCTTATCCAATGAGGAAATTGACGATAAATGGCTTCGGTTTTTAGAATATCTTGCACCGGTTTGACAGATTTATAGTACTTCTGGTTAGTGTGTATCAGACTACATGGAGTGGCTCTATAGGATATCTCACCCCTTCATGAGTCCAACATAGCTTGGGGACCTTCCTAGACATCCACTGGTGATGCATGATGATACATTTATTGTGCTAGATCCTCCTCAGGAGCCATCCATGCAGCAACTATGCCATAACCACCTACACTTGCAGTTGCCAATAGAGACATGCCTCCGCATGCAATGGTATAATATATTTTTGCAATTCACTATTAGTGTTTTTTTGTATCATGTTTCCAATAATTATTTTATACTTTGTTGTCAATGTCATATAGGACGCTTGCCAAAAGATAGCAGAAAGTTTGGAACACATGATCAACATGAGGATGGTCACTGTTGGAACTAATGCATACACTTTGACTAAGCACTATCTAAGATTAGCCAGGGGTGTCACAGAGCAACGAAATTCATATGTGCAGTCCAGACAATGGATACACAAGACACATGAGGATAGTTTAGGGTTTAACTAAGTACGATAGGATATTTGTATGCAATATAATTGAGCATTGTTTAATATTTTTATTACTTCACTAACTATGTATATTATGACTATGGTTTTAATTTGCGTTTATGTATATTACGACTAACTATTTTTACTATTTGTCTGTTATCATCTTCGGCCTAACCCCTAACATTTGTAAGCCCTATACCCTTAATATATCAACCTTTTAAACCTAAAATACTAAACCTACACACTTTAAAAACTAAACCCTAAACCCCATCGCATAAACCCTAACATAACTAAACACTAAACCCTATTATAATTAAACCATAACCCATAATATATGTAAACCCTAAACCCATAATATATCAACCTTTTAACCTTAAAATACATAAACCCTAAACACTTTAAAAAGTAATCCCTACACCCTAAACCCTTGACCCCTAACATAAGTAAACCCTATAATAACAAACAATAAACCCAATAATAACTAAACCCTAAAATATATCAACCCTAAAACCTAATCCATAAACCTTAAAATAAGTGGACCCTAAATCCTAAACCCCGTAAACCCTAAACCTCGTAAACCATAAACATAGTAAATAATTCTTCCTTTTATGTTTGGTAAACCTGCCTCTTTTCTAATCTTAATATTTCAACAGCTCATGAATAGGTATCAGAAATAATTATATGAATGTCCATTCAAAGACATGTTAATTAACACATTACATGCATTATCCTTGTTGTCACAACTATGTAAATTACAAACATTGTCCCAACCTTAACAAAAGGTTCAATCTTTTCCTAAATCAACATATTGTGTGGTCAACCTCATCAAGTTGGTATACTGGTGCATTCTACTAATATAAGGAGTAGGTCATTGTTTTACTTGATAATAACAATGTGTTGACCATAACAAAGTTGTTGGCGGAAAGGGACAACCATCTCTTAGAAATACATGTTACATAGACAAATACACATTCAAATGTTCATAACACATGTTATAATAAAAAAAATTAACAAATATGATGGTCATTGTTATACTTGAACAAAATGATTGTCATACACTTGACCAATACATATAATGTGATGTACACAACCCATATCAGTTATATTCATCCACTTATTCATGGTAACCTGCATGTAACAATTTTAATTAGTATTATTTACAAAAAAACTTATCCATGAATATGTAACAAAAAACATATATACCATGGATAATTCATCAGCAAGTAGCAACCGCTTTAACTCCTCATATAAGCCAACAATTGCACGATATACATAATTACCATCAGCTTTGAAATCGACTATGTTTTCAATGAAATCATGAATGCATGGATGAAATTGATCCGGCATTGGCATCTTCCTCTTTGGTTTTGGTTGTTCAAATGATGATGCACAATGTTTCACTGAAGAATTACTATTTTTCACAGAATGTAATGTATCCACATAATCCTAGTAAGATTGATCACATTTCATTAATCTTTGTTGTTTGCTCATCTATTTCTTTTGAGCATCTTTTGTTTTGACCATTTCATGAGGAGCATACATGGAATTTAGATCATGGTAGAAAATTTCTTGAAGTTTACTCTTTATAGTCACTTTGCCACATACATCAAGCTCTTCAAACTGCCTGGATATGGCTTGTATCTCTTCAATTATGTTGACTTAGGGCTAAGATAAACCTTGGTCTGAAAAACTTAACCTCCATCGAAACATATGGATTGTGTCAAGTGGTATGCTACCAAGAACATATCTAGCTAGCTCACATGCACATGGAAGACCATGAGTAATTCTCATTATACATACACAACGAGAATTGTCAATGTCAACATATTTTATATGCTCAAACTCAGCAGTAATCTAGTTTAAAACATACATTGATACCATGTCAATTAGTCTCTTGTATAAGGTAACTTTAAAAACATGTCTGACCACATGTGTGCTTGTCTCAAAAGATGCCTTAATTTCAATGTGTTGCAAAGTGATCATGTTGTTTATGGCTCCCCAAAAACTACATAGGTTACCAAGATTATTTTGCAGTAGTCTCTTTGAGGCCTAATGTGCATACTCAACTTTGCATTTGAAAAACACAAACAATTATTTTTATGCATTGATGTGTTGTTATTTAAACCAATACACATTTACAATTTTCATACCTGTTAGTTGTTGTGTTTACTAGATGCATCACCTTATTCATCCAGTCTTTAACAAATCTTTGCTTATGATGAATCAATCATGTTTGTTTCACATAGTCAACAAACATTGGCCATGGTGAGCAAGCAATTTCAAACTTCATAAGGCAGTCATCAAACTCTTGGTCAGAAGGACAATCCACTAGACTTTCCTATACTTCTATGACATAATCACATGCATTTTTTGACCCACAAGGGTTTTACATTTTGCCTTCACATTCTTATCAATGTGAAACTGACACAACAAGTTAGTTGCCTCATAGAAAACCTTTTTCATTGCATTCATCAATGTTGAATCTTTGTCGGTAACAATAACTTGAGGAATTGCATCACATCTTAGAAAAATACCTCAAAATCGTTCCAGAGCCCAAACAATATTGTTTACATATTTTCCCTCCAAATAGGCAAATGCAGCTGAAAATGTCATCCTAATAGGTGTCACACCAACAATGTCAAGTAAAGACAGTCTGTATCTATTTGTTTTGTAGGTACTATCTATGAGAAATACCAAATTATATGCATTGGTTAATTTCACTGCATATGGATGACTCGAAAATATATCACATACAACATCTTCATCTTTCAGTCTATGCCAATGAATATACTGATCGTGTTCAAGAAAATTCATTAGTTGTTGCATTTCACTGTTATTGCCTCTTATAGAAGAACAACATGTAGATCTTGCATTGTATATTTGCTTCATTGTTGTACAATTGTTGACATTGTGCTCCTTCACAGTAAGAAGAATATTCTTTGGTTTGACCATTGACTTTGTCATATCACCAATAATAATCTTTTCATCCTTAGTCAGTCAACCAACATATGGATGTTCAATGAATGACTTCGTTAATGCATGATTACGACTATCACATATTAACTTCACCATCCTTCACCTCCCAACATTGGTTTCGCTCGCAGCTTAAAGGGACACCCACTTTTTCTACTACAGTCATTGTTCGTACTAAATTTTTCTTGTATGTTTTATATTTTCCACTCCTCTCACTAGCAATTAAAACATATAAGGTCTTTTCTTTCTTTCCAGTATCTATTTTTGACCTCATTATCACTGCCACAAAACCAATATCATACGTAACAGAGCGAGTCCAATGCAAAACCTCATCGCGGGTAGCAAACACCTACAAAAGGAATAATACATGCTTAGTTTTCAACGAACATTCATTTACTTACTTTAAGAAAATACAAAATATGAATACTTAGAAGTATTGAAGGCATCAGAACAATAAATATTTTCAAACACACTAGGTTCATCTCCATTGTCTTCATTCATATTAAGTTTTTCACACATTATGTTGTCATATATCCACTGATCTTCATCCATTTTAACATTAAAAAAAATTCAATGACAAACTAACGACACCTAAAATACCATACATAATTCTAATTATTTATAAATTAATTAATTTATTTTAAAAAACTTCCATGTTAAAATCTATTTTAAATAACTATGTCGATATATCAATAAATATGTTTTTTAATATTTACTATCCCACAATTTTATTATTTTTTTAGTGCATATACTAATATATTACATTGAAATTGATAAGCATATATATGAAAATTTATACACTTGCATAAACTATTTAACGTAATAAAATTTACACAAATATATTAAAAAATATAAATAAATTTATTAAAAAAAACATTCAAAATAAAATTTATTTAAGTTTTTAATTTTTTTTAGGTTATACGGATTGGCTTATACGAATTGACAATACTTATGAACCTTACGGATTGTCAATCCATATGAATTATACAAATTGTTAATCCGTATGAAACTTGTGGATTGTCAATCCGTAAGTTTTATATGGATTGACAATCCGTAACTTTTATACGAATTGTCAATCTGTATGTTTATTACGGCACAAATCCTTCAACTTGCAGATTGAAAATACATTACCTACTTTGTCGTTGCACCGCAACACCCCCACGACGACAACCATGAATTGCGAACAAACCATCATGACAATGCACCTCTATCAAACCAACCACAAAAATGAGGAGCTCACCTAAAATGAAGAATGAAGTATAAAGAAAAAAGAAACAAATCGAACAAAGAAGAAGAAGAAATAAATAGTGATAAGGTTGGAATTTTAAAATTTATGTTTGGTGTAGAAGAATTTCTGATAGGTGCAGGAAGAAAAACCCACTTCCCAAACCTTGAGATTATATATATTACTAGGTGTACCTATGGATTATTTTTGTTAATTGTTTTGTCATAACACTAAATTATTTATCATCATAATTCATTAATTCTTGTTAATACATGTTTTGCTATTTCTTTTATATAGTCAATGGTTTTAATTTGTAAAAATAAGAAAATATTAATGTTTGCTGAAAAAAAAAATAAGATTTAAGATGAAGTTTGATTTGGGCCTTTATTTTTTTATTTCCATTTGCTATTTTCATTATCATTTTCAATTTTCAATTTTCAATTTTTCAAGATTTATAAAATATGTACTGGGAAGAAAATACTCTAAGGCACTGTCGTGTTTTCACTTTTTTTTAAAA
This sequence comes from Glycine max, assembly GCF_000004515.6. Classification (NCBI taxonomy): domain Eukaryota; kingdom Viridiplantae; phylum Streptophyta; class Magnoliopsida; order Fabales; family Fabaceae; genus Glycine; species Glycine max. Next base: position 2,720,948 of record NC_038256.2, on the reverse strand, counting down.
ATACTAAAAACGTTAATTTGTTATTTTTAGTTTTGGACATATTTTAAAAAATATTTTCTAATTTTAAACAAAACATATTTTCATCCTTATTTTTATTTTTTTAAAATAAAAATAAAAAACACTAAAAATCAAGCATTACCTAAAATTCCAACAGAGTATAGTTCTATCTTCAACACACTCAACAAACAATGTTAAATCAAATTGTTCCACTTCCACTAACCAAAATCATGAGAAACCACAACCTCTAATAACATTAGTAAAAATATTCGTGAGTATTTATTGGCTCGGCCATTAATAGAATAAAATATTAAGTTGGATTTTATTAAACTATACTATTTTCTAAATAATTTACTATGTGTTTAATGATTGAACAAAAATAATTTAATCAAATCAATTTGATTTTTTAAATGTTTGCTTCTTTTTTATTTGTAATCGGGCACAACTTAAGATGTATGCAGAATATAGTTTTATAGATCCGGTGAGAGGATCAAACCTTCTGGTTATATAAAAAAATATAATATATTTCTAAATATAGTAATGCATAAGCTACTACTTTTTTAAATTTTTGTTTTTCATAAGAACCCAATGATTATTTATATTTGAATAGGGAGTCATATAATCTAATAAATTATTTTTCCTTTTAAAAATTGTATTATTTTAACTTTTTATTTGTATATAAGTTTATATACAATAATAAAATGTTACCAAATATACATAGTACTATACGTTAGAAAAAACTAATAACAAAAGCAATATATAAAAGGTTTAAATACTTTTTCTCAACAATGTAATTTAGTATTTTTTTATTTTCTTCTTTGAAAAAAAATATTTTAATCTTTACAAAATATATTTATTTAATTTTCTATCCATAAAACATTTTAGATAATACTTTTTAACTATCAAATATTTATTTTACCGTTCAAAACACTTTAGGGACAAAAGATAAAAAAATATTTTATAAGGTCTAAAACAAAAATAAATAAATTTACAAGAACAAAAATAAAAACAAAAACACTAAAATACAGAAAAAATATATTTAAGTGTATATTAAAAGAAAATCAATTATCACATTTATGAGAATAGTAACTTACAATTTTTTTTTGGTAAAATAATTTATAATAAAAACCAAACTATCAGTAAGTGCACCAGCACACTAATTCCTAACACCCATCACCCACCCCATCACATATAAAATCCAGTTACACCATGTAAAAACCGTACATAGTATGTAAAACAATTTTAATAAATTTAAAATAAATATTCTCATAATTTTAATTCTTCATATCCAGTTTTCCGAACAAGATAATGTAAATGCATTCATAATAATCTTTAACCGAACGTGTTTGTTCTAACAAAGCCTCTGAAGAAAAAAAAATAATAAGAATGATAAAAGAAAATCTCTATTTTCCTCTTCTTTAGACGTCATCAAACGAATCAAATGTAACCCAAAGGTCGAAATCAGCTTTTGTTGGGAACAAGTTTAACGAATCTACTACAATAAGACTATCTGATGTTCCTTATTTTCAAGTGCATTGACTTCCATGGAACAAAATGATATGGTCCTAACAAGATATTTCATGCAACAACAACTAATTTCGTTCCTAAAAGCATTCCCCACATCCCTCCTTCCATAGGGTGTGTTTAATACAGATGAAACAGATAAATGACGATAAAACAGATATCACTATGAAAGCAAAGTTCATGCTGTTAGATGGAAACCAAACCCTACAAAATAGTTAAGTCACCAACCTAACATATGGTAGGCATGAGAACTTAAATCCATGCGAAATCTGTGCAAGGAACGCAAAATAAACAATCAAACATTATTACAGATTGTAGCTTGGGTGCCAAACTATCCAAACAAGTACAAGTCTCTGATCCTTTTTTTCTTCCGTTATTCCTATTCATATTAACCTTGCCAAGCAATTCAAATTATTCTGCTGACCAACCAGAGTTTGCATTATTTCAAAAGCATTAATGGAAGAACAATATGAGAAGAAGAAAGGAGGCTGAGGGAAAATAAAATAAAATAACACAAATCAGACTCGAAGACAACACCCATTCTTATCCCAAGTTAGCATTCATCTTTGAGGGGGATCAATTGTGCGAACATTAGCAACCGCCATTCCCTCAATTCGGTCCTTTGTGATTTCGACAAAGTGACCAACAATCTCATGAAACTGCTTGAGCCCTGACAGGGGAAGAATAATGGAGGATCTATCAGAACCCGCAACCTGCGATGAGATAGCAAGAATTTACAGCAAAAATTCCTCTTCCCACAATATATAAAAAAAAAAAGGAAAAAAGGACAGAGATAATGACAGCACACCTCAGATATTCTTAAGAAATGACCCCTATTATTGCTCCCAAGATCAAAGAAGAATCTTTTCTGATCAGCCCTGATCACTTTTGAGACCCCCAAGTTCCCAATTTCATCCTGAGGCGGCAAATCAACAGACCTGTCCACATTCAACTCAGAAGAAGTGGCAGGTTGAGTACTATGACCAGATATGAAGCCAGCACCAACATCATCCGAAAGTCCAACAAGATGCTCTGAGGATTCAGAATTTTGCTATTGCGGAATGCAAACAAGCAAATAAGATGAATAAAAAAAAGCAACAACTTTGACTATTCTTGTGGCTAAGCAGGAAGAAAAATGTCTGTTTCAAAAGAAGGAAACCTGATTGGGCAGAATGAAAAGCCTTGAGGCTTCATTGATCTCTGCCAAAATGTTCCTGAATGCTGCCCATCCTTCATCCCTGGAGCTTCCAGCCGGAACAATTATAGTGCTACGGTTTCTGCTGACAGAAGCTTCAGACACCTTCATAATAATAAATAAGAATTATAATCTTGAAACAAAATATACATATGGATAATATTCTTCATAAGAAAGAAATTCCAAAATAAATGTAAATATGGAAGCCCAAAATGATGAAAAACAGGGTAAAAGTTTTTCATGAGGGACTTCATGCAACTTCATTAAAACATTATTTGTGCAGATTTTACTTAAGGATCTACTTTTGCCAAATTCAAATGCTTATTGAAGATAAAGGAAGAAGGATTTATAGTCTTTTGGTCTCTAAACATTTTAGATTTATAATTTTAATCCTTAATCTAAATTTTGACTGGTCAAAGTTCTTGAATTTTTTCTCCATTATCACTTTCGGTCTTTATTGTCAAGTAACAATGTTAACTGATTATGCAACAGCAGTGTTGGTAGTCTAATGACTTGTCACGTCATCAAGGAGTTTGAATGGGCAACCACGTGCACCTTTTTTGGGTTAACTATGCTTTTAATCAATCATCTGTTTAGAACAATTGATGTCGTCAAACTAATTGGTAAGGGATTAAAAACATAATTTACCAAAAAAATACTCATGATTATCCCATTAGACTTCTTGATCACATGACAAGTCACTAGGTTGTCAACATCAATGTTACGTTCTTAGATAAAACAAATGGAAAGAAAAGTGAGGGGATTGAAAACAGAATTCATTAACTATTACAAGTTCTCTTTATACAGAGAAGAGGTACAGCTGTCATAACTAACTCTAATGTGATGACTCACATTTACAAATACACCCTTATTACATACTCTAATACCCCCCCCCCCCCCCTCTCAAACTCATGGGGAAGGTTTTTCAGAAGAAAAACCTTTCACCGTGAGTTTGGACTTAAGAAAAGTAAAGCGAGCAGAAGAGAGAGGCTTAGTCAAAATGCCAGCCCACTGATCAAGGGCAGGGATATGGAAGATCTGAAGTTGCTTGGACAACACCTTCTCATGCACAAAGAAGACATCAATTTCCATATGCTTTGTTCTGCTGTGGAAAACCAGGTTGTGTGCAATGGCAACAGCACTCTTATTGTCACACAATATAACCGGAGGAGTGAAAGGAATCTGAAGTTCCATTAAAAGAGCCTGAATCCAAGTAAGTTCAGCGGAAGTCTGAGCAATACTTCTATACTCTGCCTCTGTACTAGACTGAGCAGTAACCTGCTGCTTGCGAGACCACCAGGAAATCAGATTGGGGCCAAGAAAAATAGCTGATCCCAAGGTAGACCTGTGATCATCAACATCTGAAGCCCAGCCAGCATCACACAAGGCAGTAAGAGAGAGAGGCTGGGAGGAGACGGCAGGTTTTAAATGAAGTCCATGAGAAATAGTGCCCTTAAGGTAACGGAGTATCTGTTTGACAGCAGTCCAATGAGACTCCAAGGGTTGTGACATGAACTGACACACCTTGTTAACAGAATAACTGAATTCTGGCCTAGTCAAAGTAGCATACTGAAGAGCACCCACAACTGATCCATAAAGAGTAGGATCTTGAAACAAATCACTCCCTGATTTTGATAGTTTGCAAGAGGAGACCATAGGTGAGGAGATAGGTTGTGCCTCTGCCATTTTAGTCTTGGGCAGGAGATCCCTTTATCAGGTAAATATTTGACTTCAATTCCCAAAAAGTAGTCTAAAAGGCCAAGTTGCTTAAGTGCAAACTGAGAGTTTAGCTGAGAGATAAGCTGCTGAATAAGCAAGACACAATTGCCAGTGATGGTAATGTCATCCACATAGACTAAAAGAAAAACAGTGTACTGTTGTTGCTTGTAAACGAAAAGAGAGGGATCACATGTACTTGCTGTGAACCCAAACTTGAGGAGAGTGGATTTAAGGCAATCAAACCACTGCCTGGGCACCTGCTTGAGACCATAAAGAGCCTTGTTTAGTTTGCACACCAAATGTTTATTAGAGTCATCAAAACTTGGGGGCTGAACCATATAGACTGTTTCATCCAGAATACCATTCAAAAAGGCATTATTTACATCCAATTGGAAGAGATCCCAACCATTAGTAAGTGCAAGAGTAAGAATGAGACGAACAGTAACCGACTTCACTACTAGAGAAAATGTTTCATGAAAGTCAAAGCCATGTACTTGTTGAAAACCTTTAGAAACCAAACGAGCCTTATATTTATTGATAGAACCATCAGCATTTTCTTTTACTCGAAACACCCATTTGCAATCCACTGCCTTTCTATTGGAGGGTAAGGGGACTAAATCCCATGTATGATTCTTCTTAAGAGCTTGATATTCCTGTTCCATGGCACCAAACCAACTTGGGTCGGCAAGGGGATGCTTCACTGATTTTGGTTCTAAATGAGCCAGTAAAAGAGAGGGATGAAATCTAGGATTATGAAATCCAGACTTGGACTTGGTTTGCATGGGATGATTGTTTACTGTCCTAGGGGGTGACTCTTAATGACCAGAACTAGAATTAGAAGAGGAAGACCCTGTTGGTGCAACAGTAGAGACTGGACCAGCAGAACTGTGCTGATTAGCATCACAATCAGAAGTAGATGAGGTGAAAGCGTTGTGAGAGGTAGATGCTGTAGGATGAGAATGAGACACTGAAGACTCAGACCTGGACTCTGCAGAACCTGATGCAGATGGTGACACAGAAGCAGCAGATGTTGCTGAAGGTGCAGTGGAGTTAGGATCAGAATGAGCAACAGTGACGGGGGGGGAAAGGCCAGGATTCAATGTAAAATATTGTGACAGAGAAGAGGAAGATACTGGTTTTTGAGAAAACAAATCACAATAAGGGAATCTAAGCTCATTGAATACCACATCCTTTGAGATAAAAATCCTACCAGAAGCAGAAAGGCATATCCCAAGAAGAGACATTCTTGGGATCTAAAGTCAAGCTTGTGAGTGTTGTATGGCCTTAAATAAGGAAAGCAGGCACAACCAAAAGTTTTTAAGAATTTGTAGTCAGGATCCTCACCAAAAAGAATGGTATAAGAAACTGTAAATTGCAAACCAGCACTTGGAAGTCAGTTTATAAGATAGACAGCTGTTTGGAAAGCAAAATCCCAAAATCTAGGTAGAGAAGCATGATGCAGCAGGGGTAGACCAAGTTCAACTATGTGTCTATGTTTGCGTTCAACCACACCATTTTGATGATGTGTGTGAGGACATATCAACACCCCCCCCCCCCCCCCAATCAGATTGGGCATTTTTAATTTTAGCATTCAATTGAAGTTCAGCCATGGACTTAAAATGTTGAAAAACAGACTGTCTCAGATTTAGACTTAATTGGATAAATCCAAGTGTATCGAGAAAAAGCATCAATAAAGGCAACATAATACACATATCCAGAAAAAGATGTAACATGAGCTGGACCCCACAAATCAGTAAAATAAGTTGCAAGGGGGAGGTATAGACAGAATCAAAAGCTGTAGAAGGTAACCGATGAGATTTTCCAACACAATAGTTACAAAAGTCAGGAACATTTTAATTGATTGGTGAAATATTTCAATGATTGAGTATGAGTTTAAGTACATATGAATTCGGATGACCTAGCCTAGTATGCCATATAGAGCTAGTACTAGGAACAATAGAAGAATCACTATTAATGGTGTGTACAAAAGGAGATGATGTCAAAGACTTATTTGACAAACTACTAGGTGATATTGAGCTGGAACTCGACAGCAATGCAGATGAAGGATGAAGATTGACATGAGTGAAGGAATGGAGACCATTAGCACCAATAGTACCCTGAATAAGAGGTCCATGTGTCGCCTGAGATTTAACAACAAAAGTGTAAGGATGAAATTCAAAATAGACAGAATTATCCCTAGCAAACTGACTAACACTTAAAAGATTTTTGGTAATGGAAGGCACATGAAGCAAATTCTTAAGGACAAATGAAAACTTAGAATTAAGAGGAGACTTAAAGAAAGAACAACTAGATCCCTTAATATGCAAACCTTGGCTATTGCCAATGAAAATTTGATCCGGACCATCAAAATGCCTGATGAATATTCTGAGAAGCACCAGTAACATGGTGAGAGGTGCCAGAATCTGGAATCCAAGTAGAATTGGCTTCAGCAGTGGCTCCCAGAGCAGAGGTGTTAGTAAGCATTGCACTAGTAGTGACTGAATCCTGAGAAGTAGACTTGGCATTGGGATTGATCCAAGGGTACGAACCATGACTGAATGAGAGAGGCTGCTGAGTAGCAGGATCATAGAGGACACGCGAATCAGGAGGCTAATAGGAATCATCAGCACGAAAGTGACACACATTGGCTGTGTGACCAAACTTCAAGCAGATTTGACACTAAAAGTTTGGCAAAATGACCGCCGCCACAGCTGCGACCAGAAGAACCTCCACGCCGGCTGCCACTAGCACCTCCACGATCACCAGAACCACCACTTCAAGTAGAGGATGAGCTCGCACCACTGCGATAGCCAAAGAAACCACCGTGATAGGAGTAAGAATCAGGAGAGGCATAATTTGCAGTAGGAAAACTCTGTTGACGGAAGCGATTTGTGCGAAATTCGAACGAGAGGAGCTGAGCCTCGACTTCCTTCACCGGAGGAGTTTTGAACTGACCTTCAATGATTGCAATGACCGGTGCATAATCCTAAGGAAGATTCACAAGTAGCACATCAACATAATCTTCATGTTTCACCGGACAGCCAACACCGGTGAGCACATCAGAAATCACCTTGATCTGAGTGAGATACTCGCGCATCGATTTACCTTCAAGCTGAACAGACCGCAGATTGGTGCGAAACTGGCGCGCTCGAACTTTGGTTTGCAGCTGAAAATACTCATGAACAGTATCCAAGACTTCATACGAATGTTTCACGCCAAGAACACAAGAGAGAGCAGACTTCGATGGACTGAAGCTAGGTGAGAAGCGTTTGATCCTAAACTTCCCAAGCATCATACGCTGGATTGACGCGATCTGCATCACGATCGTCGTTGGAGAGAAAGCTCGGAGGAATTTGTGGATTCACCACAAACTGATGAAGCTTGTGAGATTTGATCACAGGTTCTACTTGCTGCTTCCAATACAGATAATTGGAATCATCAAGCTTCTCACTGATCGAATTCAGAAATGAAGACAAAGAAGAATTCGCCATTGAAGAAGAGGAAGAAAGCCTCGTTTGAGACGAAGAGAGGATTTAGGGTTACAAGAAAAAAAAATCAGAGAAAAACCTCTGAATCGATGGCTCTGGATACCATTTTAGATCAAATGAATGGAAAGAAAAGTGAGGGGATTGAAAACAGAATTCATTAACCCACTAACACACTATTACAAGTTCTCTTTATATATAGAAGAGATACAGCTGTCAAGTACAGCTGTCATAACTAACTCTCTAATGTGATGACTCACATTTGCAAATACACCCTTATTACATATCTAATATACATTATCAATTAACGTTATTACTTGACAATAGGGACTAAAAGTGGTAATGTATAAAAAAGTTCAAGGACTTTGACTTGTCAAAATTTAGATTATGGACTAAAAGCAAAAACACAAAAATGTTTAGGGACTAAAAAGATAGTAAACCCATAAAGGAATTACAGAACATAGTAGTTGACATCATAGCTACTCTTCGGCGGTGCAGATTGGTTTACTGTTGTTCCTATGTTCCACAGCGATGCATACTATAAAACTTGCTTTTGTTTAATTGTTTGGGGTGAATAATAAATGCTGTTACACATAAAATCCAAACAGCTTTTTTAGTTTTGTAACAGTACATGTAAAAACAGACAGCTCCCAACAATACTCACATCCCAAAACTTCCAATACAAATTTTATCTGGTCTTCAACATCTTTCACACCTTTCTTACCGTCAAACTCACATTGTAGGCACTTCAGTTAGTCAATTACACAAGGGCAGGTCTTAAATACGAACAAAAATTTGGCAATAAGAATATAAGAGGACATATAGGATACCCCTTAAATACTGAATACAGAAAATTTTACACAGACAAGATAAAAAAAGGTTGACGTCTGAGCATGTTTGATTTAGCTTATTTTGGAGGGGAAAAAAACTTATTTCTTCAGCATTCTAAAAGAGCTTTTGAAAAAAAAAATTATTTCCCCAAGAATAATCCAACCCAAGCATGCGCTCTTCCTTGATTATTTTACACCAGAAAAACATAATTCACTCCTCCCCCCTTGAAATCCACAAGTTGGTATGCATAGTTTTGTGAATTGGTTCTTGCCAATTCCCTATGCAATTCGTAGAAGTGATGAACCTATGGCTAAAGATGGAACATTCCACCTTAAGGAACCATCAGATTTCCCCTCTTTAGCAGGTTGTTTGTCCCTGAGTTTCCATTCTGCCACACCTGCCAGTGATTCAAGCTTGACTTAAGATTTGATTTTGGTGGGAGATTTGTGATTGAGAGAGGAAAACTTTCTGCAGCATCTGAATATGAAGGTGCTTTGCAGTTTGCAGGAGCGATAGGGAAGACAAATGAAAGGGATGACCAGATGAAAGGGGGTTTGAGAAGATGGATGAGTGGAAAACTGGGTCATTGGTTTGGACGTTTGAGGAGATTAATCATCCATTACATGTAATATTTTATAATTTAAAACATACCTTTGGTGTTATCTTTTCTGACTCTGTCTTTGATAGCAAAAAGAATAGGAATGTCAAACAAGATGCCCAGCCTTTACCACAGAAACCAAATTTAAAAATTTGTTTCCCTTTTCTACTTTTTGATAAAAAAAAACCTCATTCAGAACCCTAAGGTTATTAAAGCCCCAACCTATAATGCACTCCGCTCAGCTCTTCCTCAGATAGTATTCCTCATTTTCTACCTCTTTCGTACATGCAATAACAGATTGGGTTAATTGACAGCTTCATTGTCATCATTAACTTTCCTTATTTTTCACAAAAGCACATATATGCCTAGATATTTTGACCTTCATGCAATGACAATATAGAAAAGCTTTTCTACATACACAACCAGAGTATATAAAGAAACCAAGAAAAAAAGTCATATTAAAACTTATCCTTAATTCAGACATATTTACAGACACACCCCCATTCTAATTCATTGACAAGTAAAGCATTCCAAGAAGGAACCGTTATTTTGACAGCCAACACACTCTTATTAACCATTTTTTACCAAAAATATTACAGCCATGCATATCAAAACAGCATATAATTAGATGAAAAAATGTTATGCAATTCACTTAAAAGCTTAACCTATACCTATCAAAACAAAGACAGGCAATTAAAATTGGGTTATAATTATCACACACACTGCTTCTTTTACATCTCACTTCCACCCCATTTTTCTTTCTATCTCTCTTTTCATTTTCGGCCACATCATTTGTCAAATTTATCAGCTTTTCTCTTTCGGTTAATCTCCCCCTAGACTTCTATCTTCCTTTCACTTATACACACATCTATCAGTTTATCTCTCTTCACTCACTTTCCCTGAATAAACCATCAATTTGGTGTCAGAAGTATAACTCTCTCTCCTAATTAATCCTTAAACTAATGAAAACATATAAGTAGTCCCTATTGTATTACAAATCATGCCGCATAGCCCCTCAAGTATTGGAAAATTCTTCAAATTAGTCCCTCAATATCAGTAAAACATATCAACCCAGGGACTAAATTAATAGATACTTATATAATTTCATTAGTTTAAGCACTATTTATGAGAGAGTGAGTGATACTTCATGAATAAATCTAAATTAATGGTTTATTCTTTTCCCCCTAGTATTCTTATCTTCCTTCTAATTAAAATTCGAGCGTATGAGAAAGCGAGAAAGAAGAGAATCAAGCCAAGTACCTTCAAAAAACGGCCCCTCCGATTCTCGCCAATGTCAAAATAGAAAACCTGAAAGAGAAAAAAAAAATCAAATCAAACAAATGCGAGGGAGCGAAAAAAGAGAGAGTCAAATTAGGGTTCTTACCTTGGTGTCGAGCTGCAATTCCTTGCTGAAGAGGTCCTGGTCGTCGGAATTGACGTAGTAATTGAAGAGATCGAGGAACCAGGAAATGCCAGAGAAGGGGACGATGATGGTGGACCTGGTGGCGGAGGTCTTCTCGGAAATCTTAAGGTAGCGGCCGCGAGGATTCTCCTTCAGATCGAAGTAGAAGAGCTTGTGCTCCACCTGCAGCGTCTTGCAGAGCAATTCCACGTCGTTTCCACCGCCACCGCCGCCTCCTCCACCGGAGTTCCCCTCCATCTCCCTCGGCCAATAACCAATTTCGATAACCCCGCAACAGATCTGAGTCGTCACTCACTAGTCACCACGCATAAGGGTTTGTTTGGTTTACGAATTTTGCTTTACTTTAAACGGTTTATTTCTTTCTTCTTCTTCTTCGTCGACGGTTACAGCAGCAACGGACACATGTGTGTGAGACTGGAGAGTCTGCACCACGCACGTGTGTGTGCGCGCGTGTGTTTGTGTTTCTCCGATGTGGTGGTTAAACGAAGAAGACTCTTCTTCTTGTTCAGTGGTTTTCCAGATCCATTCTGATGGGATCTTTTCACCGCACGAGTCAATTAGTAGCGATTGGTAAATTACTGGATTTGCAAGTTTCTCATCATAAATTCATCAAATTTATTAGCCAATAAGTCAAAGAAAAAAAAATAAAGAGAGAAAAAAGGGAATTATAAATGAAATAAACGGACGTGTGACGTGTGTGTGTCAGTGAGAGGTGGTTTAATTAATTAAAAGGCTCAATTATAGTATCCACTTAGAAACCCCACCAAAACACATGTCCACTTTTGTTTCCAAACAAAAAAATAATATCTCCTCTTAGAAAAAAACGTGCTTATATCATGTTGAATAAAGTGTATGAATTAAATGTGGTCACTTATATTTGATTCTTACGCTTAAAAAAATATAAGTTTAAATATGTTTTTGTCCTTGATAAATATGTGTTTTTGTGTTTGATTTCTGAAAAAAATTTCTTTTAGATTGGATCTCTAATATTTCAAAAATTTTGTCTTAGATCTCTGTCTTTAGTCCACAATCGTTATATACATATGTAGCCGTTAACTGAATATGTAGAAGCGTGATGTGTCTTGTCACGTATAACCTTTGATGTTACTGTTTATACATGTTGAATTAATTTTTTATTAAAAAAAACAATGTCATTTGAATGTAGGCACTGTAGGTTAAAAAAACGACAACATTTGTGTCATATAGAAAGGGCGTAACGACATTGCTTCAGAAGATAAATGCGTTTATTTGTTGTTTGCTAGGTTTCCGTCAAAGTTCTCCACAAAAGCCAATTAGGGTTAACAATTTGGTTCATTGTTGCTATCATGGTGGGTTTGTTTAGACGACACGTGGGTGCGACGTTTGGTCTTCGTCTTTGTCGTTGTGGTCCACGCATCTTTGGGGTTAGGGTTTGGTACGATTGGAGGAAGATTCTGGTGTTAAAGCTTGTGGTCCCAAAAGTGAAGATCGTGTTCAAGAAAGGTACATTATTAAGTGTTGTTTATTGCATTTGTATTGAAGAAGACTTAATTTTTTGTTTGGCTTTTTGGTATGTAATCTTGCCATTTTGGTTGGCTTTTTGGTCTGTAATGATTCCATTTTAGTTGGCTTTTTGGTCTATAATGATGTCATTTTGGTTGGATTTTTGTTGTGTACCACATGGCTTTGTCAATAGCCAAACTTGCACTCTATTTTAATATTGTAGGATTTGTTGCTTGTTAGACATCATGTTGTTCAATACTCTTTAATGTCAGTGATATTAATGTGATTCTTATTAGACTAAAATTCATGTCATTGTTATCAGACTGAAATTACTAGTTCTGTGATATTAATGTCATTATTATTAGACTCAAATTAGTAGTTCTATTGGAGTAGCACTTGAAATTGAATACATCTTTTCAGACTGGTATGTATGTTGTCTTCATAATCAAATATAAAAGTTTCAACCGGGATTATTGAAAACAAAGGATGGTGCAAACAAAATATTACAAATTGAGTTTGCAACTCATCAATGTAATTGCACAATACATACACCTCAAACATGGATAATTAGTTCCACAAAAAATTCATTATTAATCATGTGTTCATACAAACTTGTTCTTACAATAACTAAACACCAAACCCTAAACCTTAAACTTGATCACAACTTGATCTATTTAATTGCAAATGCAAATGTGACAGCACACAACAAACCTCAAAGGAAGACCACAATGCATCCTAGGACCTTCACCCTTTTTCTCTGAATGTTTGTCTTCATTTGTTGGTTTGGTAATTTTTTCTGTAGCTCTTTAACTCCAGTGACATATCCTTGACAATGAGCCTCTTCTTTTGCAACCATTTTCTTCCGCTGCTATAAGTTTTTGCTTCAGCTCCTCCACTTGTGATACATAAGGATTAACCCCCAAAATTTACACCTCCTACTTCCTAAACATTAAACAACAGAGACAAATCACAAATGATGAACAAGAAGTTGAAACACACACCAAAAACCAACAGAAATACACCACAAAAACACAACACAAACAAAATCACACCAGAAATCAAATATGTCAAAAGTAAACTTTTCTTACCTTCCACTCAGCACATCACCAAAAAATCTTGTTAGGATGCTTCTTGGTTCGAGATGTTAGTTGAATCACGGGCTTATTGCACAAACAACGAACACAATCAGACTCAAATGACCAACAAGAGGCTCCTATGGATGCCATTCTCTTCTCTGGACCATGTGAAACCCTAAACGAAACAACCCAAAACTATACAGAGGTATAGCAATGCGAATCTTAGACCGTCATACTCATGATCCCTATCACAATCAAAACCAGGTCTGACAAGAAGACACACCAGACATAGTAAATGACAATGTTTGGGCATTACCTAAAACCCTAAATATTTTTTATTATGTTTTAATAAAATTATATTTTAATTAAAATATAGTGTCACACGTGAACAAACACGTCATTAGCTTACATGTGCACTTATTTCGATGTGACAGGACAAATCACACTCCTACTTGTCTAGTTATCGGTCACGTAGGCAGATAACGATTACGAACTAATGGTAGAGACCTAAGACAAAATTTTTGAAATATTAGGGGCCCAATCCAAAGAAAAAATTTATCAAGGACCAAACACAAAAAATGTATATTTATCAGGGACCAAAAACATATTTAAGCCAAAAATATATTTAATAAATACTAATTTTTTTATAATAACACACTTTTTCTAATTTTCTTTAATAAATATAAAAGGAAGTTATATGATTTATATATATATATATATATATATATATATATATATATATATATATATATATAGTGAATTTTAAATTTTTCACCACTAAACCAATCATAGTGAAATAATTATATAACATTTATAAACACAAACAAAAGATTAGGATATTAAATTTAAGTTAATCTATTATTTTATTTTATCACATAAAAAAATTATTATAATAAAATGAACTTTAATCTCAATGTTTTTCCTAATTGAATTAAAATTAATCTATTATTTTATTTCACCTAAAATTTATAATTTATGTAACTAACTCAATTCTATTTCTCTCTTTGTATACCAATTTTTTTTTAATTTATTTAAATTCTAATTCTGTAGTTAATTAAACAACCTTTATTGTTTGCTAGGAATTTTACCATTCACACTTTGAGATTGTTTAGATACAAGTTAGAGGAACTCTTAACAACTTTTCTACTAAATGTTTGAAAAAAAATAGTAAAGAAACTCTCAAAATAATACTTTTTAGTTTTTGTAGATACCACAAAAAAAATCTAAAACTTAGTTAACATTTATCTCTTTGACCATTCCATATATGGTTTAATTTTTATTTTTTTGAAAGACCATATATGATAGCGTCCAACATGCTATAAAGGAGCAAGTAAATGCATAAAACACTGAATTTATCATATATGTTTTCCAAAGAAAAATTTAACGTCCCCCGTGCTACAAAAGAGCATGCGTCCAAAAGCCTTAGCAAAAACTAGTATCTAATGTGTTAGACCTTTTTATCGTCCAAATTAATATAAAAAAACTTAAACTCTGATTTATAGTTATACTAAAGTTTCTTTCGTCCAACACAATGGATATATATATATATGCGCGTGCACTGACCGAGATTGATTCTAATAAAAAGTTTATGCCCTTTTATGTTCTCTCAGCTTTTCAAAATTATCTCATCATTTGAATTTCAAAGTGTTTATAAGACAGGACAAAAACAAAATTAGGATATTTTTGCAAATCCATTTTTATGACACCTATCTTTTTAGGGGGATTTGAAAAATCAATGTAAAGTAATTCATAAGTAGATTTTTTGTTAAAAATAGTATATTGCCTGAAAGTTATATATATATTGCATGAAAGAGACTGATCATTTGAAAACAAAAAAAGATGCCCCGGGACATGGGTCTGCATTATACGTAGAACTATCTACTTTAACAGGAGAATTTATTCAGTAAAACTGGGGGTGCATCAAGAGAAGGTCCACAACTTGTCCATTAATTCAATCACACAGGAACCCCTAACTCGTTGATCTTCATTATCCGTTTGTTCAGCGAAGATCTCTGACGCTTCAAATTTGAAGCCATGGAAGCAACCTGTCACGTGTTTGAGGAAGAGAGAAAAACAATGAGAAATGAACATTACTGAACTTTTGGGAAACACACAATAAGACAAAGTTGGCTTGCCTCAGCTCGAAGTGCCAGAGCTTCACGACTAGGTATATACCGCAGCTTGTCAAGCAAATCTGAAGGATGATAAAATGAGGGTAAATTCTAAGGCCACAATATATATCACAAACAATACCCAAAGCAAATAAGAAAGAGAGAATCACAAAAGGAACTCCTGATTTTCTTCTTTTTTAAAAGAAAAAAGAAACATGGAATGAAAAATATTAATGGAGTTAAATGACAACGTATGATCCATGTAGCTAACTTCACATTTTAAAGAGCTCCTTATTTTATTTTTTATTTTTTTAACAAAGCATGGGATTGGGATAAAAATAATTTGTTAACTTTGTGTACTAAAGTGTTTAATTTTGATACATAATCAATTAAGTTTTGATACTACCAATCAATTAAAAATCACCTTAAATATGTTTGTTAAACTAATTTTTACAAAAGTCAATAATTTCAATTATAAATTGCAATTATACATTGATCCAATTTCAATTACACATTGATCCATGATTGGATGACACTATAAAAAAAAATTATATTATCAGTATATATTACAATTAAATTCGATATTTTATCGCAAGTTTACTTAAAAGAAAAAGAAAGAAAGAAAACATACCAGCAGCTCGGGTTTCAACCTTGTATGCTGATTTTGCCAGCTGTTGAAATTGGGTTCCGGCACTCCTATGAATTTAATCATTTATTGGAATTAATAAACTTAAGGCATACTTAAGCAGTTAATCAAATAAGTCACATCCTTTAACTGATTATACATACACTAGTTCCGTATGCCCATATTTCATTTCCTTCTCAGCAAGAGTTGTCCTTTGAAGCAATTTTGCATTCTCCTTCTTCAGTAAATCCACTGAAAGGTTCAAGTCCTTTACATTCTTCTCAATTCTAGCATATCGCGCCTTCATAAACATTCATGTAAAAAGTAAAGATCTTAAGAAATCAAGTTACAAAATAAGAAAAAGCAGGTTATGCATCACAAATAGAGAGCAGCAGTACGTAAGAACATAGATAAGGGATGCATCTTGATTGTTCAACTGAGTAATACCTCCTCACTTTGGAATCGACCCAATGTATGGCGAAACAGAAACCTTCTTGGAGCTGCAAAACCAAAATATGTTTCAGTTTAAAACAAATGCAAACTCAGCAGAGACCTGAGATATATAAAATGGCATGGAAAAAACTGGTTTCAATCACAAGCAATATAATACAGAAGAGTCATAATGATAGATCACATTTTCCAAGAAAGATATGAAACAAAAACACATACGTTATACCTTGACCTTGCTATATGATTCAGCTACACAGATCAATCAATGCCATTGGGCTATATCAAAAAACAATTCAAGCAAAGTTATTTTTTAATGGTTTCTTCTACAGTTTTCTCGGGTCTTATAATTGACCCCTATTGTCTTACATCAGTTCCCCTTCACTTCAATTTTTAGCTCGGTCTTGAAATCTTCCACTCCATATTCAAAGATATTTTGAAATTTTGAATATTTTAAAACCTTAAAATTATTTTGTGGCTCAAATATGAGCTTTAAGATCCCTTCCACTAGCACCATAAAGTGTTATGCATTTATTTTTTTTGTGCCCTGTTATGAGAAGTATTTGGGATGTTTGTTATAGTTGGATTGACACTACAACTGTTTTACCACGGGAAGCCCAATCATGCCTTTTACAACATGTGGTGCCGAATGGTTTGAGAAGGATGAAGGAAGCTTGGAGAACAGTCTGGTGCTCCATAGTTTGGAACATTTGGACATGCAGAAATAATTGTATCTTTAAGGGAGGATCCTTTGAATTATCAACCCTTTTGGAGAATATTTCATTCTGGTCATGGTCATGGATGAAGGGATCAAACAAAGGCTTTTCTTACTCTTATGTGCAGTGGACATCAAATATTAAGACGTGCATAGCAAATCTGAAGTGATTCGTGACCTCGCTGGATGCTATCAAGGAAACTAATCACAGTTGGTATAGTATGGGGGATTTTTTTTAGGGCTTCGATATTGCCGGCTCATGCTCAACTACTATTCTTCATCAATTGCTTTTTGTTTGTATGGTCACTTATATAGGGGGGTGGAGTTGATTTTCGTTGGGTTGTAGGGAAGAGGATACAATTTTCATTTCTGTTTATTTTCCCTGGGATAGGAACCCCTGGTACCTTATATCCTCTTCTTGTACCTCGTTTTTTTTTATCAATACAATTAATTATCTGTTTAAAAAAAAACCATTAATAGGTTGGTATCTGACTCAATAAATCAATATTTTCTAATACTGAAAATTCTAAAAGCTCAAGTGTCTAAAACTTGGTATTATAATATTGAAATTTCAAGAGGAAAGTTTTCTGGAATATATTATGAATATTTTTTATCATTGATTTGGCATATCATCGTCCATTTGTTTTGTGATTTCTTGATTGTACCAACTAAAAAACAATTTATTCATTGAAGTCTTAATGTGGTAAATCAAGTGCCTTTTCAGGATCTATGATTCATCAAGATATTATAAATTGGTGGAGAAGTCTCTTATACAATGATGTCTTACTCTAGACTACTTTCCAGACTGCCTACAAGTGCCTTGTTTATTTTCCGTGCTTCCACATGATGCCTTTCACTATGAAGCATGTATTACACATGACAAATCTTCAAGCATATGTCAAGACAATTCAAATTCTACTCTATGCCTCACCATGGTTTTAGTACCACTTGATACAAGGAAAGTAGAAAATAGCAGCTTAGTAACAGAATTACTGCTAAAAGTAGGATAAAGAAAATGCAAAGTCCCAAGGGCTATTTATATCAGGTTAATTGTATATTACCAAGTCCAAGCCAAATTATGTAAGTCACATCTAAACCCAGCTTTCCAGTCATTAGAAGTTCAAATGCTTTCCATGTGACTAGTTAGTACAATGGAAACTACATTAAAAAACAAAACCAAAAGAAAAACAAGGAAATAACTCAGAATACACAAAGAAAAGAGCAGTGATCCTGCATTAGTTTCCCAGGTTTGGCCACTATATTGAATATAATAACTTGTATTATGATAACATATTTAAACTAAATTGCCTATCACAAGAGAATTTAAGATACAGAAATATTGATTTGATCCTTTAAGAAAAGCTGAGCTGCCAAAGTAAAATTTGCTACTTGTATGTGCAAATGATAGGGGGGAAAAAATTACCTCGCATAGCCAGAAGGGCAGCAGAAATAGCTACACCAGCACTTACAGCTGGATTCTCCTTTGCAATCATCAGTCCATCTGCAAAAGGGTAAAATATAAACCGGTGCTATATATAAAAGATTACCATTCACCAGAAAGCAGAAACAACTCTGATGTTTCTATGGTTACCCACTTGTTTGAGGCTTGATAACGTTCAGTGTGTTAATTCATCTAAGTTCTAAGAAAAAAGAATTTTAAAATAAGATTGATAACATTCATTACTTATGGAAAAATTAAAATTTAGTAAGATCTGCTCATTCCTCTGAATGCTAGACAAGACTTGAGAGTCCTTTACTACTAGGGTAAGAAAAATATCCTACCAAACAGGAAAACAAAATCATGAAAAGGCTCATCAAATATAGAAAGATCTTTCTGCAAATCAGTATGTGAAAATCTTTGAAGAAACAATTATGAATTGAACAACAAATACAAGCCATAAACATAATCCTATGACATTACAAGTATAGGTACAAAGAGCAATCTGAAGAAATGCAAGCATTTCCTATCAATTTTTTTAAAATTATCACATAAATTACAGTGCCATAAAAATTTATCTTACTTTTGCCAAAACCTTTAAAATAAACCAACAAAAGGATCATAAAAGTTGAAGGACACAACCAACACTCACAAGATTGATACTATCAATTTTTAATCACCTTTAACTTTATTGACAAAAGCATCTTCATATGTTCTATACTGTGATACTGCTTCTGGTAAAAAATTCTGCAAAAGAATCATGCATAGCCAGATGAGTTTTGGAGCCATTCATATTTTATTGAGGGATAAAAAAGGGATTACACATGGTCAGGAATTTCCCAAATTCATATAAGATTGAACATGGAAAAAAAATCAGAGAATGGGAAAAGATGCTATGGCATTAGAAGAATGGTTATTTTCTATAAACAAGAGTAGGAAAGCATATAAAAATACCCCACCAACCTCTTATAAAAGAAAATAAAGAAATTCAAAATAGAGCCTGCACTTCAAAAAATATAATGAAAATAAATTAGATTTGATCTTTAAAATTATTTGACTTTGTCTACTATTTTCTTATATATTGTTAATGCAGGCCTTACATATAAAAAAAATAATCATGCTTCATTACTTTAGACTGGTTTAGCAGGTTAAATCATATGATAACAAGTTATTAGAGCTTTAAATTAGTTCAGAGCTTCAAAAAAACATTTCGTGTGACTATACAAAGAATCAGGAAATGAATTTATAAATCTAATTCTAATGTTTGAGTGAATAATCTAGACATTTTAAAAAACAATTCGATAATATAGTTGCTATAATTTTAAAATTAGGTAGACATAATAAACTAATATTTTACTATGGACACAAGATAAGATAAGGTGGCAGTTCACAAAACGAAAACCATGATAGTAAAAATAATAGTGATGGTTGTGACAACAAACATGAGAAGCAGGGTTGATGCTGTCAGTGGCAAAGGTTACTATGCTGCTGCTGGTGATGATAAATTAGGATTAGCAGTAGCAGCAACAGTGATAGAGATGGTAAAAGTGGTGTGTTTTGGCACTCGTAGAGGGACAATATAGAAGTGGATGCAACATCAGTGATATGTATGTATGATATACAAAACTTCTACGCTATCTATGAAGCACGGACACCTCACTTGTTCGTTGTGTTGGACACGTTTCTGACACCGACACACTCCGACACTTGTTCAACACTTCTTATTAAGTGTCAAATTTAAAAAAACTATTTTTGTTGGCTTGAACACTTAAGTTGTCACCTTTACACAACTAATACACTTGAAAAAACATAGAAGATTGGTTTAAAAAGTTGAACATCAATTTAGATATTTTGTTATATGTTATTCATAGTTCATTTCATTAGAGTCTTTATGTTTGTGTGTGTATGCACTATGCAGTATCCCCGTGTCCTAGATTTTAGACATTAGTCGTGTCAAAGTGTCTGCGTTCGTGTCGTGTCTGATGCCTGTGTCAAAGTCCATGCTTCATAGTACACTACTACATTATCACTAAATTCTCACTAACATGTTCTCTTCCATCTTCTTCCAAATCCCCCCCTTCAAAATTCAACAGCTCCACTGCTACGGAAGCTTGCTTGGTGCCCTACATACACTATTTTCTCACACTTGTTCAGCAAGAAATTAAGCATGAGCTTGTCATTCAATGGCAAGCAAACAATCTATTCACATTTATTATTTGAAAAAGGGTGTTAGATATAGTATTAGTATCATATGGAGTTATAAGGTTGACTTAGTGAAGAAAGGAGAAGGAAGGAGAGAGAGGTCATGGGTTTGAATTCTCCACTAACAAAAAAACTAACAACTAACATTTCCCAATAAAAGAAAAGTATTAGTATTATGTAATGGGGCAGTGGCAGAACTACAAATAATTCAAGGGCCATTACACCCCGAGAAAGAAAAAGAAACTTATAAAATTAATTATGAAAATCCATGAAATCTTCATAGATTATTTTTTTTTCACCTAAATATTACAGAGGAATGGAAATCCCCAAGTCCGCATTCACCTTCTCAGTTCTCACCAACTAAAACATAAATCCAGCAAATAGGGGGATATTATCTTACATTCCGTATAACGCAAATAATACACAAGATCAAGAGAAGATGATGGGGAAACCTGAAAGGCACGGAAATGAGTTGAAGAGCTATGTTGCACAGTTCGAGCAGATTGAATGGCAGAACGCTGAAGATTCTCCGCAATCGACGCCAGCGATTGCGAGGGTTCTCCATCTGAAGAGGACGACGAATCTGTCTCTGCCATTATTTTCCGATGGTTGCACTGCACTCGGTGGCTAGCCCCCGACGATGTGTATGCCGAATAAACAAGGGGGTTCTACTGGCCTCCACTCCCTCTTGTATTCCACGAGAAGACGAAGAGATATATATATATATATATATATATATATATATATATATATATATATATATATATATATATATATATATATATATATAATACATATTTAAATCATGATTTTTTTTTCAATCCAAACATTATAATAGAATTATAATTATGTTGTTATTTTTTTTTACATCCCTTAACACATATTTTTCTTCATTTTTTGAATTTTCTTTAAGTAAATTATTTTTCAATGATGGTTGACTACTATTGTTACAAAGATAATTTAGTTAGTAGCATAATTTATTCAAATTTAATAGATTTTTGGAATATAATTAATAATAATTTTCTTAAGAAAGATATAGTTAACATAGGCACCAATTTTTATTATAAATTCCATTAAATTTATTGGTGACATATGAAATTGATTATTGTGATTGTAATTTAGGATCTTCAAAATACGTTTCATATCTTTTGTGTAAATCTATTAATTTTTATATTATTTTTAAAAATATATAAATATTTTGTATGAATTTTAATATTTATATATTTATTTGATTTTGGTCTGGGTCATTGAATCTTGGGTTCACCCTTGCCTTGGACAAAGATCACATGTGTTCTTCAATTTATTAGGTTAAAAAACTAATTTTGTTCGCAATGTATGATTATCAAAAATCAAAGAAAATTTTGCACAAACAAAAAATTGAACACAAATTCTCTTAGTAAATAGATTTTTCTTCCATGTGTGAGCATAACAATGTCTTATACCACTCGACTTTTTTTTATTAAATCAAGTTATTTCGCAAAACTAATTACGATAATGGGTGTTTTACAAAATTAGTTACTTATCATAAGTGATTTTTACCACATAGGATGCAACATACATCACTCTGAGTGACATCTTGTATTTTTTGTTTATCTTGTAACATGAGGTGTTATCTTGGTACATTTCATCCATGTCAAGGTCAATCACATTTTCATTCATTTTAATATTGGCTTGACATACACTAAATACCAAACATGAATGATGTGTACTAAGATCAACAAATAATATAAGATGTCACTCAAAGTAACGCCTCCTACATTCTATGTGATGCAAGCTCCATTGGAGCTTGTAGGCCTAGGATCTTCTTCATCAATGGATTCCTTTGCTTCTTGGAAGATAAATGGCAGCGGAATGGAGAAGGAAGAGAGAGAGGAGACGCCACTTCAAGGAGAAGATGAGTCTAGAAGAAGCTCACCACCATAGGAGGCCATGGATAAGAGCTTGGAGGAAGAAGGAGATGAATGAAGGGAGAGGGAGAGAAGAGCACGAAATTTTGTGCTCAAAAGGAGCTCTGAAATCTGAAGTTAATATTCAAATGATCAAAGTTGAAAAAAATGCACACACATGACCTCTATTTATAGCCTAAGTGTCACACAAAATTGGAGGGAAATTCAAATTTCACTTGAATTTGAAATTGAATTTGTGGAGCCAAACTTTGGAGCCAAAATTTCACTAATTATGATTAGTGAATTTTAGTTATGGTTCAGCCCACTAATCCAAGATCAATTCCAAGATTCTCCACTAAGTGTGCTTAGGTGTCATGAGGCATGAAAAGCATGAAGGACATGCACAAAGTGTGACTATATGATGTGGCAATGGGGTGTAGTAAGCAAATGCTCACCTCCCCCTCTAAAATTTAATTGGATTGGGCTTCTACCAATTCAATTAAATTTATTTCCAACCACACACATCAAATATCCACTTAGTGCATGTAAAATTACAAAACTACCCCTAATACAAAAACTAGTCTAGGTGCCCTAAAATACAAGGGCTGAAAAATCCTATATTTCTAGGGTACCCTACCTACATTATGGAGCCCTAAATACAAGGCCCAAAAAAAATGAAACCTTAATCTAATATTTACAAAGATAAGTGGGCTCGTACTTAGCCCATGGGCCCGAAATCTACCCTAAGGCTCATAAGAACCCTAGGGCCTTCTCTTGCATCTCTGGCCCAATCTACTTGGAGTTTTCTATCCAATGCCCTTGCGGGGTAGGATTGCATCATTCCCTCCCCCTTGAAAAGGATTTGACCTCAAATCCCGAGGTTCTTGAAACGCTGGGCTTTTTTCCTTAACACCTGTAAAAAGAACAAAAACATATGTATTAGTGGTGTTTAGTATGTTGAAGTAAGGTAAGGTCTGAAAACTCATTTCCTGGGCATCTTCCCATGAAGGAACATGGTTCCTCACCAACTCAATGAGTGGTGCTACAAGTATAGAAAAATATGGGGCAAACCTTTTGTAAAAGTTTGTTAAGTCTTGGAAGCCCCAAATTTTTCTTACACTTGGTGGAGCGGGCCACTCAGGAATGACCTTTATTCTCTTAGGGTTCATGGGAACCCCTTGATCACAATTTAAAAAATTTAGAAAAGTAAAGCAATAGAACATACCTTTTTCTGTATTTTCATGTTGATTATTCCTACCAAAAAGTATGACAAAACTAAGGTGTCCCATATGAGTGCCTAAGTTTGTATTGAAACTAAAAATAAGAACAAACCTACCTAATGAGTCCCTATGTACACAAATCATGAAGATGTTGGGTGCACGAGTGATTTTACAAAAGAGTGTTGCACCACCCAAAACATTCATCACACCACCTATTTTAGGGATTTGGTGCCTAATAATACCTATTTTGGGCACCAACAAAGCACAAGGATTTAATCTCTTGCGAACCAAACCCTCATCCAACAACTCCTTTACTTGAGGAATAAACTCAAGCCTAAGAGGTGTGGCAATGCGAACAAGTGTCTTTTTACAAAGGAGAAAATGTGGAGGTTGTTTAAGAGGGGAAATTTCTTTAATATTTGTCTTTATTTCAAAATGTCTTTCCTTCTTAGCTAACCTCTTGGAGGAGACACTTACCTCCTTACACTCCTCCTTAACCATTAAAGGTTTTCCTTCTTCTTGGGGGTAGATTTCTTCACTAGATTCTTCCCCTTTTGCTTCTTCACTTTCACTAGAGGAAGGTGAAGTAGTAGCCTCATCTTGGCTACTATAAATGTCTTGACTCCTCATAATCATGGTTTTCTTGGTGGAGCATTGAGAAGTAATGTGTCCTCTTCCAAGACATTTAAAGCACTTTATGGAGCTAGTCTTTTCTTGCATACTAGCCTTAGGGGGTTGCTTTTCTATTGTCTTCCCCTTATCATCATTGGGCTTAGAAGGTGCTGCCCCTAAGATGCCTAGACCTTGGTCTTTCTTTGGATAAGAATGATAGCCATAAGATTTTAAAGTAGGCTTTCTTTTAAGTTTTTGCTCTACCCTTATTTCCCAATCTAAGTAAGCCTCTTCATTGTCCTTCCCATGGAAGTATGAGAGTTTAATGTTAACCTCTTGAGGCTTTCTTTCATTTTCTCTCCTATGGGAGTGAGGTCTAAGATGTGACCTATGCTTTCCTTCATAATAGTCACGAAGTTCTTCACTTAGGCTCTTGCAAGAGTTATGACTACTATAGGAGACATGTTTTTCTCTTTTCATTTCTTTCATTATTTTTCTTCTTTCTTCCTCTCTTATTTTCTTTCTTTCATCTTGACTTATTTCTTCCACTCTTTTTTTACCTTTTTCTTTTCTCTCTTGTTTTTCTTTCCACAACTTAAGGGATCTCAACTCATCTAATATCTTATACAAGGGGTCCTTAGGAGTAGAACCCTCACCATTAACACTAGATGAAGAATGAAGACTCATGTTGGTTCCTAAGTTATGGTTCTTTTTGTTGGGGGTTTGAAAAAAAGGTAAAAGAAACTATGGTTGAAACTAGCCAAAATAAACACTAAAAAAGGTGTGAAAGATAAGGTAAAAACTAATTGGTAAAAGGAAAGCTATCTAGGCGGTTTGACAATGGAGGGTAAAGGAAATAAGCTATGAAAGTAAGCAAGAAATTAAAGTGCAAGAAATGCAAACTAGGCGGATCCTAAGAGTGTTTGGATGACCTCATTTAAGGTTCCCAACAAAACACTCACTATCCTAAGGGAAAATTGCCTAAAATTATTACACACAAATGGAAGTAGGGTGACCTAGCGGAGGCTCCCAACTTACTTCCAATGAAAGGCCTTTTTGTTACAAAATTTGAAAGCAAAGCAAATTGCCAATTACAAAATTACAAAGAAAAAAGTCCTCAATTGTGGTGGCTATTCTCTCTTTAGTGTTTCACTCAATTTGGAGTGCTTCTTAGTCCAATAGCTCTTAAGGTGGTTGGCCCCTTGCTTCTTGACTCAAATTCTTCAAAATATGGCACCAATCCTCCTTTCCAATTCCCTATATGGCAACTCACAAGCAAGGAAACAAAGAGACAAGCAATAACCAAAGACAAAAAAAAAATGAAATGAAAGCTAAACCAATAGAGTTTTAACAAGACAAATTTCCAAGGATTATTCAACAATTAAAGCAATGAAAAGCACAAAAAGCAAGCTAGGACTCAAAGAGAAACCTAGAATGACTCTAGAGTAGAGTAGAAAAACTCTAAAAAAAAAAGACTCAAGAAACCTATAGTTTTGGCACTTGTTTTCAAAATAATGTTCAATTGAAATTTCAGAACTAGGATTGGTATAAAATATGCACCAATTATAGAACAAATTTTGAGCCAAAACAACAAGCACACTTTCCTTTCACTTTTCTTTTTTTTCCTGGACACTGATTTTTCTGCCAACTTGTGAGATTTTTATTATTTTTTTCTTTAATCCAAATCGCTTGATTCTTTTTTTATAATTTTGGTCCAGATGTCTAGAAAATTCAGTAAAAGTTTCAGCTCAAAAAACGTAGTTACCAATTCCCAGTAATTTATACAAGTTCGTATGTTCAAGCTGCCAGCACCAGCGATTTCTGCCTAGAAATCAAGAGTAGTGTTTATGTTGCTTAAGGCTTGGATAGTTACAATTTGTGTTTGCTTATGCTCAATTATCTTGAATAACACAATTAAAGAGAGCTTAAGACTTATTTTGATTCACAAATCCAGCCACAACTCAGCACCACAACTCAACTTCATCATAGGCATCATGTAGGAAACTTAGAAAGCAAAAAAAAAAGTTCAAGAACAAGACTACTTCTAGGAATTGATTTAGAACATGTTATGAACTAAATAACATGCATGAATTAGACTCAAAATTCAAAAGATAGGCTAAGAATGACAAGAATACATGAACAAATGTATCTATAATTCAATCAACAAAATAAAATTCAACACAAACTTAGAACATAATGTGACAATTACTATGACTAAACATGACTCTAAGACAACATGGATTAAGTGATTTACACTTAGATTTTTGTGTTTTTTTTTTTAATCAATATTTTGGAACAAAATTTAGATCTAAAGGTTCAGAACAAGAATATTATGAATGAAAATTGATAGAACCTAAAATCAACACAAAAACAAGATTCAAGAGTAGATCTACAAAATTTGAACCATAGAAATGCAAGAACAAGTGTAGATCTAAGATTTAATCGGTTTATTTCTTTTTAATCTACACTAAACAGCACCAAACCACAAGACAATGGAGGATATACATGGAGAATAAGATGAAGAACAAGGAATTAAAGAGAATTCACCGAACAAAAAGATAGAGGAAGCAAAAGAACATCACCTAGATGAAGATGCTCTTGATACCACATGATGCAAGCTCCATTGGAGCTTGTAGGCCTAGGATCTTCTTCATCAATGGATTCCTTTGCTTCTTGGAAGATAAATGGCAGCGGAATGGAGAAGGAAGAGAGAGAGGAGACGCCACTTCAAGGAGAAGATGAGTCTAGAAGAAGCTCACCACCATAGGAGGCCATGGATAAGAGCTTGGAGGAAGAAGGAGATGAATGAAGGGAGAGGGAGAGAAGAGCACGAAATTTTGTGCTCAAAAGGAGCTCTGAAATCTGAAGTTAATATTCAAATGATCAAAGTTGAAAAAAATGCACACACATGACCTCTATTTATAGCCTAAGTGTCACACAAAATTGGAGGGAAATTCAAATTTCACTTGAATTTGAAATTGAATTTGTGGAGCCAAACTTTGGAGCCAAAATTTCACTAATTATGATTAGTGAATTTTAGTTATGGTTCAGCCCACTAATCCAAGATCAATTCCAAGATTCTCCACTAAGTGTGCTTAGGTGTCATGAGGCATGAAAAGCATGAAGGACATGCACAAAGTGTGACTATATGATGTGGCAATGGGGTGTAGTAAGCAAATGCTCACCTCCCCCTCTAAAATTTAATTGGATTGGGCTTCTACCAATTCAATTAAATTTATTTCCAACCACACACATCAAATATCCACTTAGTGCATGTAAAATTACAAAACTACCCCTAATACAAAAACTAGTCTAGGTGCCCTAAAATACAAGGGCTGAAAAATCCTATATTTCTAGGGTACCCTACCTACATTATGGAGCCCTAAATACAAGGCCCAAAAAAAATGAAACCTTAATCTAATATTTACAAAGATAAGTGGGCTCGTACTTAGCCCATGGGCCCGAAATCTACCCTAAGGCTCATAAGAACCCTAGGGCCTTCTCTTGCATCTCTGGCCCAATCTACTTGGAGTTTTCTATCCAATGCCCTTGCGGGGTAGGATTGCATCACTATGTGACAAGAATTATCCATGACAAGTAAGTAGTTTTTTAAGACACCCACTCTGGTAATTAGTTTTGCAAAGTAACCCATTTTAGTAAAAAAATAAAATAAAATCCCTCAACTCTAGAGATTAAACTATACTTAGTGTATGTTTGGTATTGTGAAAAGAAAAGAGATGAAAGTCTTGAATTAGAGTAAAGAGTAAAAATATGAGTCTCACGAGATTTTAGTTTCAAATTACCGATCAATTTACTCATTTTTTATTCTTTTTATTTTCTATCAAACAAAGCATTAGTGTATATGTACAAATAGAATGTATCTCCTTTGTTTATATTTATAAGATTTAAGTTGAAATGATGTTTGCTCCTTTTTATAAAATTTATTCTATAATCATTAAATATTTTTAGACTAAAATACTCCTAATTAAAATAAGAGAAATAATATATTAACAAACAATTAAGAGGAATAAAGAAACATTGTTGATAATGACAAGTTTATTTTTATCAATTAATTTAATCACTTTTCTTAATCGTGATGAAATAGATAATAATGTTTTATAAATAGAAACGTGAGAAGTATTAAACTGCCATTTAATAAATTTTGATATGATGAATAAGAAAAAATTATTGAAACTATCATCTTAATTAAATAAATACAAAATATTTAATAATAATAATAATATTAAATAAGATAAAATTACGTGAAATTTTTTTATATTTATTTTTTTTATAATTGAAATTTGAGAGACTATTATTTTTTATTTATTAAAAGAAGACGTTAAGAGAGACGCAGAATCAAATTACCCTCGGCAAATATCTAGCATTCTTTCTACACGTGATATGCTACATCTTCCAAGCACCTACCAATAACATGAAGCCTAGAAAAACAATTACTAAAAAATTGCTGACAAATGGGTTAATTCTCGCACCAGGTACGAAGAATTCCTCATTTAAAATTTGTTCGCCGTATAAAAATCAAAGTAAAACAGTAAAAATAGTAAAACTAAAAACTAAAAAGTCATTTTAACAAACCAAAGCATTTTTGTCACTACATATGCAAATGTGATGCATCGAAAGCAAGGGGAAATAAAATAATTGAATTGGAGCAGAGCGAACAAAGCATAGTGAGAAAGAAAAGAAAAGTTGGTTACAAAAATCGCCCCCCAAACGAAAGCACTACTGTTTCTTTCGCTGTTGGGATTTGCCCCCAAAATGGCAATTGCTCGCTAGTCGCCAGCAAGGACACACAAAAACAAACACAAAAAGTGCAAAACGAGAGAGTGTGAATGTGATTATGTGAACGACACAGCACAACACCACCACCACCATCGCAGTTGTCAAAAGAAAAGAAAAGAAAGAAAGAAAAACTCGGAGAGGAAGAAGAAGAAGATGCATTATTTTTCACTACACGCTTTTGCTCCGATTGATTCAGATTGAGAGAAAAAGAAAAAGGCTTAATCATTGGCGAGAGGCTCTTTTATGATGCTTTGTGGTTCATTCTGTTTGAATTTGCGAGATCGAATACAGCAATGGATTCGCGACTACGATAGGCTCCAGTCTTTCGCTGTCATCCTCATTTACCTTCAGGTTCTTAATTGCATTGTTAATTGCATTCTTGTTACTTGT
Organism: Glycine max; assembly: GCF_000004515.6. Classification (NCBI taxonomy): domain Eukaryota; kingdom Viridiplantae; phylum Streptophyta; class Magnoliopsida; order Fabales; family Fabaceae; genus Glycine; species Glycine max. Next base: position 2,691,175 of record NC_038256.2, on the reverse strand, counting down.
TAGTTATTGAATTGTTGAATTAATGTGTGCGTGTGTGTGTGGAAATTTGGAAAATGATGCAAAGATTGGATGCGCGTTAATTGGATCGCTGGGAGCATCGTACAATGGCGTGTCGCTCGTAAATCTGGCAATCGCGTTGTTCGCTTTGGTCGCAATTGAGAGTAGCAGTCAGAGCCTTGGCCGCACCTACGCTTTTCTTCTCTTTTGTGCCATCTTGCTCGACATTTCTTGGTTCATTCTTTTCGCCAACGAAATTTGGTGCGTCCTGCTATTTCTTTCGTTTCTTTCTTTCTTTACTTGATATAATTCCTTTTTTTTATATATATAATGTAATTTAGTAAATTTACTTTTCATGTACCGTTGTGGACTATGTTGTTGAGACCAAGTGACTGAGTGCGTGTTTGAATTAGCATCCGTCATCCGCGATTGATCAAATTTTCACGTCAAGATGCACCAAAAACAACTAAAAGTTGCTTCTGTGATCCACGTTTGAGTTTGGTGGATGTGAATCCAAACACACTATGAGTTTTGGCTTGCTTGTGTAATGATTCTTGCCCCTAAGGAAGGGGAATTGACTATGATGTTGTCTTTATCTTGTATTATATGTGACCTTAGGTTATATAAAAAGTGCAAATATGGATTGTGACAAAATTTACATAGAGTTCCTTAGGTGTTTTTGGTGTTGTTGTTTAATTAGAATTGAAGTTTCAGCTCAATAATGTATGTTAGTCTTTAATGTAAACTTTTGTTACACGGATGTAACCCTAATTTTGATTGGAAGAGAGTGCTAAAAGCACCTATAGAGCTTCATCTAAGGAAGGGACATTGACTATGATATTGTCTTTTTTTGTATTAAGTGTGACTTTGAGTTATAAAGAGCTAATATGGATTGAGATAACAAAACTTGCATGCATATAGTTACTTTGTGCTTTTGGTGTTGTTTTCACATCAGAATTGAAGTTTCATCTTGGTAATCTATTATCTTAATTGTTTATGCAAAACCTTTATTATGCAGATTACTGAGTTGGAACTCAAATTTTGATAAGAAAACAACACTAAAAGCACCTATAGAATTGCATTTATGTTTTGTCATGGATTATTCTTTTTCCCCAGAATGGGTGAGATGAGATATGCCCCAGAATGGGTGACTGAACTTATTAATAAAACTGTGTTTTAAATCACTTGCATTGTTACTAGACTCATTTTGTGTGTCCATTGTGTATAATTGCTTGCTAGGGAATTTCCATTGAGCAAGTTTTCAATGAAGTGTCTTGTTCCTTGGTCATGCTGATATACTACCAACTCTTTTAGGCTGTGATCATTTCATCTGTCTTTCTAACTTATCTTTCTTGCAATGCTCGTCTCTTTGACATCTTACTGCATCCTTGAGTTCTTATTTCATCAATGGAGGCCACTGAATGCATCAAGCTTATTTTCATTTTTAAATTGTTTATTTGTGACAAGCTTAAAGCTCAGTAAACTTTAATTTGAGGGGGAATGTTAGAATATATAAGTATTGACTTTATTTGGAGTATCTTAAAAATCTTCAAAATATATTTGCAACATCTTAGAATATATTGTGGAATCAATTTGTCATCTAACAGAGGAAGCAATCTTCAGAGTTAATTCTGGATTTCATTGCATTTCTTGTTTTATTTCCTTGTTTAATTATTGTTAGTACACTTAGATGTGTTATTGTATTTGTGGGTTTGGGCTCGTGCGAGTAATGTCTAATCATTAGTACAAATAGAACCATTTATTTAATATTTATCACACTCTTACACATCATATCATTCAAATAGAATATTTTTGTATTTATTCTCTCTTTTCCTCGTTCATTACCTAAACTCAAATTTCAACAACATGCATTGCATCCCATTTTTAGTATTATTTATCAATTTAACAATATGCAGTGGCTGCTGTATGCAGTGAAAAGTTTTATATGAACCAATTTTCTGTGCTTGTAAGAATCAAACAAGTGATCTGACTGTGTTTTTCATTCATATCTGATGAATAGCATTATGTTTGTTTGCAGGAACATTTCTACCAAGTATTACACAACATTTTTCACATTTTCAGTGAAACTTACTCTGGCTATGCAAATTGTTGGTTTTACAGTGAGGCTATCATCCTCGTTGTTATGGATTCAAATTTATAGGTTGGGTGCTTCCTATGTGAACGCAGCTTCTCGAGCAGCAGATTCTGACTTGAGGAGTAGTTTTTTGAGTCCCATGACACCTGCAGTAGCTAGGCAATGCTCTAATTCCAATGAGATACTTGGAGGCTCTATCTATGATCCATCATACTACTCATCCCTATTTGAAGATGCTCAAGAAAACAAATATTCATCTGAGGTAGGCTTAACTTTGCTCAAAACCATAGCCATGATTACTTTTTCAGTTGGTATCAATTAGGCACTGTGCAATTTTATCTGCTGCAGTACTTATCCTACAGATAAACAATTTTATCTACTCTAGTACTTGGTCAACCAGTCATGTAGCAGCTTTATTTACTATTGGATTGAATCTTGGTGCACAATCCAATGGTCAATAAATTGCCTACAGGGCAGAGAACTGGTGCACTTTGGGGCACTGTTTACTTTTTTTACTATGTAGAATATCATTCTTGATATATTTTTTTTATGATACAAAATGAATCTACTGTGTACAGTGTACAAAGTCATTGTTGGTCATTTTGTGAATTGTTCAGTTAACTAACCCAGTACAGAATTCTCATAGAGTGATACATTTGGTACTTTATAATGTGTTTGATTATGGATATTTCAAGGATTAAGAAAATAGGACTGATCAATCCAGCAGAAAACTGAAGAACCGGTCAGGTCAGCACGGTTCACAATTTCCATCAAACTAGAGGAGGGTAAAACCGGTGAAAAATCGTTGAATTGCACTAGTCTAGAAAAACTAAAACCAGTTTGATTTTTTTTTTTAAATCTTTCAATTCCTTTTTCTTTTAATTTTTAATTGTTCAAAAAAAAAAAAGACAAATAAAGGTCCACATGTGGATTGGTATTATATATTATAGACTATTATTATTTGTTGTTAAACTTTTATCTTGCAAGACATTTAACATGGTTCTTTTATATTAATTTAAAAGTTTAACTAGATTTCTTGTGATTTTAATTTTACTTAATAAAAAGGGCAACCTGGTGCTAAAAAGCTCCCGCCATGGTGGAGTCCAGGAAAGGATTGGACTCATTATAGTTCTATTTTAGGCAAGTTTTACCTTGCACTTACAAGAGCCTGATTCCAGGACTTGAACTTGTGACTGCCTAGTCACTTGGCAACCTTGCATCTAGGGTCAACTGGTCTAGGCTTCCCTTTGTGAGTCTTAATGGATTATTTAATATTAAAAATATATTTAATTGTCACCAGCTTAACAGCAGTTCAACAATGGTTAGATTAGTGAGCTATAAACTAGTGCCTTTATTTTTTTTCTAGGTAAGGGAATATTTTGTTTCGAAGTAGCTATGCTAGGTAGTAGAGTTGTCTATAGCCAGAAATTGTCACACTGTGTCTTTTGGACCCCCCCGACCCCTGTAAACAAATATCCAATTTTGTGAACTTTTGGATAGAAGAAAAATATTTTTTTGAGGAAAATAAATTAGGTTTTACTGGTGAACTCCAAGTTTTCTATTTCTTAATATTGGGATTTGTATTTCACCTTTTCCCTAGGATACATGTTCTGTCCATTTTGTCTAGCCAACAACAACAACAACAAAGTGTTGTCCCACTAGGTAAGGTTGGTTACATCAATCACACAATGTCTCATTCAACTCTGTTAAAAGCCAAATCTTCAAAGATAGTATTTACCATGAAATCTCTCTTGATAACTTCCTCTAATGTCCTTTTTGGTCTCCCTATCCTTCTCTTCTCAGGACTAAAACATGCAATATACTCTTCTCATTGGTGTTACCAATAGCCTTCTTTGTTTGTATTCATTTTGTCAAACCAATTAATTTTTATCTATTCCTCAGCTTGTGATCAAATGGACAAATATTATGCATCCAAGTGATGAAATTTCAATATTTCATTTTCATACTTTAACTCTATGCTTCCCTCCCTATTGTAAGATTTGTGGCAGGGGTGGGGGTTCCATTTGTTGTTACTAGTCCAGTTTGTGTCATGTTTCAGAGATGCACTGTTCTCCCATCGACAGTTTTAAGTTTTCACTATGGAAGAGTTTGATATCTCTTGGATTTTTTTTTCAGGAGTGTTAGAAAGTCGCTTTAATTGTGGTCACCCCCTTTTCCACTTAATTGTGCGGTGTCTTTGGGTTGCCTTCATATAGCCTCTGTCACCTTCATTGTGCAAGGTGTGAGGGGTTGTGTTTAGTCTTACATCAACTAGAGATATGACTAATGTAATCCTTATAAAACTTGGGCAGTTATCACCTTACAAGCCAATTTTGTAGGGTTGAGTTAAATACCAAGCCCAAATTCTTAGATGGTATTAAAAGTCTATCCTAGATTTATTGTTAGGTCACCCCCATTGCCACACTTCAGGCCCATAGCCCTAGGAGCAAAGGGGTGTGCTGAAAAGTCGCTTTAATTGCATTCACCCTTGGCCACCTTAATTTGGCCTCTTCGTGTTGCCTTCATTGCAGCCTCCAACTCCTTCATTGTGCAACGTGTGAGGCGGGGGTGTTTAGTCTCACATTGAATAGAGATATAGCCAATGTAGTAGTCCTTGTAATGCTTTCACAGTCCCCCCCTTACAAACTGATTTTATGAGATTGAGTTAGGTCTTAAAACCCAAATTATAAGAAGGATCCTTAATTATAGGGAAGACTTTGATTTCATATCTTATCATCAAATTCTGTTATCTATTCAATTCTCATTTTGGATAAACCCTACTAAGATTTTTCTCTCTCATTTCATTTGGTTGTAGATGGAAAATCATGAAACTACCCAGAATGAGTCAACATCATCTGCTGAAGTTTCTCTCAAGTCAACCATGGGAAGATCTTTCCAGGCAGCGGATGTAAGTATCTGCTTATTATATGTCCTTTTGTAGTCTATTAACCTTTTACAACCTCATCAATCTGTATTTAGTTTGTCTAGAACCTCATATAGTCATTTACTCTGATCACATATTTGCAAGAAACTAGATTTACAACAGTTTACAAAGAACTTCATCCAGGTAAGTGTTATAAAGAATGGTGCTATTAGAGTATATAAATGTATAACTGTTCAAACAGTTTAGTCAGAGCTGTTAGCCTTTGCTAACAGCAGCTCGTACTTAGTGAGTGTACAGCTATTGACAGCTGTACTACTCTTAGTTGAGAAAGCTATAAATATCTGCTTTGTAACTAACTTTTTGCTGTGATTAATGAAATGAGATTCATTCATTCTGTTAAACAAATCCTCTCTCTCATCTTATCTAAGATGGTATCTAGAGCCAATTTTTTGAAGTTTTTCTCTCTTCGAAAGTTCTAGGTCTTCTCCTCAAAGCTACTCTACAATTCAAACTACTTCCATTGGTGGAAACATGTTGAGCCTATGATCAAGTCGCACAAGCTGCAACGGTTTGTGGTGAATCTGGTTGTTCCGCTGCGATACCTCACCGAAGAAGATTGTGAAGCTGATCACATCAATCCTGCATATGAAGCGTGGGAAGTTCATGACCAAACACTCCTTATTTGGCTCCAATCCACACTTTCGAAGTCTGTTCTGTCACCCGTGCTTGGATTGAATCACTCCTATAAGGTTTGGGTGAAGATTCACGAGTACTTCAGTGCTTAGACGAAGTCTCGTGTGCGTCAATTGTGAACTGCGATGCACGTAGTTTTGCTTGAAGGAAAAACTATTGATGAATATCTGTGCAAGATCAAAGGTTTTGTTGATGAGCTCGCCAGTATTGGAGTGTCGGTTTGTCACGAGGAGTATGTTGATGCGCTTCTTGAAGGACTTCTGTCCGATTATGCACTGGTGATCTCTGTTATTGAAAGCAAGAAGCGCATGCCTTCCATTGCTGAAATTGAGGCATTACTCTACGGTCATGAGACTCGCCTTGTTCGTTACAACAAGGAAACTCAGGGACTTAGCTCTGCTTCATTGAACTATACTCAGGGATATTTGAACCCTAATTCGTACAATTCTGGGTTCTTGCGGTTTGTATGGCCGTGACGGTGGTAATCTTGGTGGTTTCACTAACCGCGGCGGTGTTAGTGGTGGTGGCTCCGGCAGAGGTTGCAGTGGTGGCAGATTTGCCAATTTTCAGTGCCAGATTTGTCTTAAGTATGGTCATACCGTGAATTTTTGCCACTTTCGGTCTTGACATGAGTTATCAACCTCATGAATCCCTCACCTTCTTTGATCCAACTACACTTCAACCTATTCCCTACTCCTCTGGTTCTGTCAGAACCTCTTAACACTTGGATTAATCCCAATTCCAAGTTTGGAAATGCTGCTCCAGCCTCTACACAGCCAAGTGCCAAGCATAACTAATTCCAGCTCTCATGGCAATGCTAACAACACCTGGATTCCAGATTCTGGTGCCAGTTTCCATGTCACTGGTGAACCTCAGAATATCAAACAGTTTAGTCACTTTGATGGACTGGATCAGATTTTGATAGGAAATTGTGAAGGTTTAAGTATTTCTGCTGCTGGTTCCTCTTCCTTTGTGTCTCAGATTTTGATAGGAAATGGTGAAGGTTTAAGCATTTCTGCTGCTGGTTCCTCTTCCTTTGTGTCTCCTAATGACTCTCAAATTACCATTAAACTTCAGAAATTATTGCATGTTCCTTCCATAACAAAATTTAATGAGTGTTAGCCAATTTGCTAAAGATAATTCAGTTTTCTTTGAGTTTCATCCTCACATGTGTCTTGTTAAATCTCAGGGGACCAATAGAGTCCTTCTTCAGGGAGTTGTTGGTGCTGATGGTCTTTATTCCTTTTGCAATCTCAAGCTTCAAGACCATTCATCTGTGTTGTTGTCTTCCTTGGATCCTCTTGTTAACTCAGCCACAGATAGTTCCTTGCCTGGTGTAGTTGATACTGCTGCAAATAAAGCCTCCAATGTAGTTTCAAATTCTGTACTTTTGCCACCGAGCAATGTAAGTTGGTGGCATGCTAGGTTGGGTCATCCTATTAGTCATGTCATGAAGCTAGTCTTCAACCATTGTAATATTTCTTCATCTAATATAATTGTTTCAGACTTTTGTTCATCCTGTTGTATGGGCAAATCTCATAGATTGCCTTCTCACTCTTCTACTTCTATATACTCTCCTTTGGAACTTGTTTTTATAGACTTGTGGGGACCTTCTCATTTAACTTCCTATGCTGGTTTTAAATACTGTGTCTTTCATTGATGCCTTTTCTAGATACTCTCCTTTGGAACTTGTTTTTATAGACTTGTTGAGACCTTATCATGCACACAAACTTGACTTTAGATCTCAAGAATGTTTGTTCTTAGGGTACTCCTCTTCCCACAAAGTTTACAAGTGTCCGTCTTCCACTGGCAGAATTTACATTTCTAAAGATGTCTTGTTCATTGAACATAGGTTTCCCTATTCTGACCTATTTCCTTCCTCACCTAACACAATAAAGATTCTTGACTCTTATTTCAGTCTTAGTCCAAATCTGTCCCCACCATCAGTTAGTCATACCCCTCAACCATCCCAACATTCTTCTTCCTGCACCTAGTGTTCCCCCTGGTTTTTCTCCCATTCCTGTCAACTCTCCTGCTGTATCACATTCTGTTTCTCAACATTCTGAGCCCTCAAAGCTCCCATCCTCAACTCTGAGTTAAATCTCAGGAGACGGGTGTAATGTTTTTATTAATTTTTATTGTCTTTTATATAACTTAAACAATTGTCAGTTTTGAGATTTTATTTTAGTGTAGATATTTTTATGGTAAATATAGTAAGATTAGGAGGGTCCTATTAAGATACTTACAGAGGAATAACTGTCATCCCAATTTTATTTCGTCTATAAAAGATCCAGTTATGTATATAGTATAAAAAACAACATATATTTTCAGTTATAATTGTGTCCTGGTTATTCTGGGTTTCTACCTAGAGGGCCCCAGGTTGCATCTTTAAGAAGATTTCTTAGGCTCATTAGTTGATTTGGGATAAGGTTAGGTGATTGACCTCTACATGGTGTAAAGCACATGGTCTTTTTAAAGAGTAGTTTTACTTTCATTGATGTTTTGTTTGATTGTAGTTATTTTTAAGGTTCCATTCTTAGAATTTTCGTGGGCCCAAATAATAGGAATATTTCAAAGTAGATCTCATTGCTTTTTTGTCCTCCTCTTTATTTGATTATATTGTTATAATTTTATATTGGTAATTCTCTCTGGAAGAGATTAAGGCTCTGCCTAAGGTGGAAAATTTTGTTTGGTCTATTGAACTTAATCTGATTAAATGAATGATCTGTTATAGATAGGAAGGATATTTAAAGATCTAGCATGCAACATGTTGCAATTGAAATACTGAATGTCAACTTTTCATCTCTGGCAACAGTAGGTTCCTGGTGGAGAACGACTTTCGTTATTCCTCTGTCAAGAATAAGAATAACCCAAGCTCTAATACCATGTAACAATGTTATTTACTGTGTAATGTTGTGTGTCAATGTAGATCACATCTCATGCTATTTATAATATGGAAAAGGGAATCAGTATTGATTACAAGATCAATCAATTACTGATTAATAGGGAATAAAATATTTTAATAATAAATACAATATCAGGAATAATATCAAAACATAGTCTCACAATTTCAAAGTTCATAAATAATTAGCTTATTACAACATCCTCACAAACTGATCAAAGGCATTCCTTGTAGATCATTCCATCCATATCTTAATTTCAAGGCTGGTTGCAGCTACTTTTTTTACTCTTTGTTCCTATAACACAAAGTTGTCTTTATAAAATATCTTGTACAGTTTTGTGTATGAATACAGTCAATTAGTGCTCCTACAGTCCTACTATTTTAGGAGAAAATTACAAGTGTAACAGTGATTGTAAATAATACCACCCTAGTGTAATATACCTTGTGTGGTCTGTTATATACACAATTCCAATGTACTCTTTGTTTTCTAGTATCAAAATCAAGTTGGTAGCTGAGTGAATTTCAATCCATCTCTCCTCTGACCCTAACTTCCAAATCCGTTAGGATCTCTCCCTGCGATACCTCAGTTCTAGAAGTTCCTTTCTTATAGTGTCTCAATTTTAGCAATGTTTTTTGCTGTTGTCTTAATTCATAGTTGTATTTGATGTCCCAGTCTGTCTAAACTGTTTTTTTTTTTCCTTATGAATTTCAGTCTGCCTAAACTTGACAAATGGTTCCTCACCTATCCACTCTACTTTTTTGAAGTCTTGTCAAAAAAGGAAAGTGCTTTTGTGTCCTTTTCTCCTATCTTCTAATTTATTGAGCTGACTACACACCTCAACTGAGTTGTGTCAATTATAGGTTTGTGTCTCAGTAGTAATCTTTATTGACAATTATTCCTGTTGCCCTTGGATATTTTTCATCAATAATCATTCTTAATTATTTTTAAAATTTAAAAAGAATTATATGCTGAAATTAGTACTTAATGCTGTACAACTTTTCCTATTTTTTCATAGTGACAATGTAAAAAAAAATAATATTTGTACTCCTTTTTATGAATTCATGACCAAACTTTGGATCTTATAGACAAAATGGAGTTGCTCAACATAAAAGATTTAGTTTTTACTCTTGCTTGTGAATGTTCCATTTTGTGTTTGGTTGATGGTATTAAATCTTATTATTTAATTAGCTGCATGCCCTCTAATTGGATCAATTTCCCAGATCTATTTTGTTTCCCGATTCTAATGTATATTCTTCATCACTTTATATTTTTCTCTTTACTAGTCTTCATAATATTATTCCAAGTAAAGGTATGTTCACTGTCAAGGCTTTCAACTGTCTTTCCTGGAATACTATCTTCTTCAGCAAAGGTTTTGTCCTACGGCTATCTTTGCTTCTCCACTTTTTATTACTTTTCAATGATGACCCGTCTCCGGATGTTCCAATTTCTCACCACCTTCACATGTAGCACCAGTTAACCCAACCCAAACAACTTACAGGCTGGTTTGGGAAATTGAATAGGTTTGGTTTCTTTTTACTCAACCTGACCTCAGTTGGTTAGTTTTTTTTTGTGTTCTCATGTTTCAAATCCGAAGAAGCCACCCCGAACCATTGTGTAGATATCTTTGTAAACAAGATTTCATTTTCCACTTTCACTATCCACTTTGACTGTAGCCATTTATGCTTGTTGCTCTCTTCTTTATCCTTCCTCATCTGCTTCTCCCTTTTCAGCCTTCTTCCCCGTCTCTAAGTTTTGAGTTTAGGGATTCATCTCCAATTTCAATTTCTTCTATCTCTCTATTGTAAATAAGTTTTTCATTTTATGCATATCATGTGCTTTTGTTTCCCCAACCAAGGATAATTTATTTGCAATTCTTTCCAAGGAAAGAAAATATTTTTTTCGATTCATTCGAGCCTCTCTAGTATTATTTTCTGGTACTGCATATATTTTTTCTCCACACAAATACAGTTTCAATTGAATTAGCTCATTGTCCATAATATTTTTGTTTCTTACTGCAAAGATAGGAGGCGATGTTTAAATTTTCTTCGTTGTTTGCTTGAGTTTATTTTATGTTTCTCATTTTGATGTCTACTCCTGATCCACCAAAATCAAACTATCTATTGGATGTTTAAATTCGTTATTTTGAATATGATCTGGTTATCTTTCAAATCCTCATCATCTTGTATATATATGTTAATCTTTTACTTGTTTTCCCATTGGTGAGTGGGGACATGTCCTGGTCACTTCTAATATGATTAGGTCCTTGCAGGAAGAGAATGGGTTAATCAAGAAGGAAATCGTTTGAAATAGAGCCCCAAAAAGCAGTTTTCTCACTCCTGTTTTGGTACAAGTTTCTTTTTCACTATTCTGCAACTTGTGTGGGAGTGAATCTTGTACCATATGCAATTTGTTGGCAACTTTCTCATTGTGAACCTTGATGGAAAGGAGAGGCACACTGACTGTACATCTTAGGACAAGAGATATCCTGTTTATCCTTGAAGCAGTTACTTGAATATGTCTGAAATTGAGCTAAGGAAGCCATTCTGATTACATTACATGTCAAAAGATTAGGGTTTCATGTTACCAACAAATCTGCAAATGGGCAAGCAGTTTAGTACACTGCACTATAGCTTTGCATTTGAGTCTATAGGTGGAAAAGCGGCCTGGGGATGTATTATCTGTTTTCCAGGGTTCTATTTTTTCTCTGTTTTTCCTTTTGCAGTGATTGATTAGGAGGCCAGTTAGTGAATATGTAGTTACTAAGGAAATACAAGCAAAATGTTTTTTTTTTCATTTCAATTTTTTTTATAAAAAAAACTAGACTATGAGTATATATGCGGTATTAAAGATGCTTTGAAATCAATTAGTGTTCATATTGTAATTGAATTGAGCAGCATGTGAACGACTATAGATTCTTCAACACCAACCTGATCAAGTAGTAGTGTAAAACATCGATCATGAACTAAAATTAAACAAAGATGTAGGATTTAAATTGACCAACCCAAAAGCCTTGTAACTTGATATTTCACAGGAGCATTGCTTCAAGATATGGTGTTATTAGCTTAGTTCGCATGATAACGTGCTTTGAGATACGGGTATTAAAGTAACTGGTGGTACTCCATCCACATTTTCCGTTACTGTTGTTGCATCGCGACTCTAATGTTGATGTTTGAAGACTAAATAAAATATTTAAGCAATAAAAACCACCAGGATTAGATGGTGAGGACTAACAGATCTGAACAATTTACACATTTTAGGTATAATTTCACCATTGTAGTTGTACTACCAAAAAAACGATCTAAGCCTTACCCTGCTAAAAAAAGTGAGGTCCTTCCCAATATCGTCCTCAATTGGCTTCTCAAATAGTTTTATTTATTTAATGATCAATAAATTGATAGGGTTTTACGTAGATAAAGTGCGAAGGGAAGTTATTGAACCTGTTCATGAGCTTCATATCTCATTAGTCATTATGAAGTGGTTTACATAAAGCCGAAATGAATGGTTCTTGAACTTATTTTGACACTAAAAACTAGTAATTCATATCTAAACATGACACGAGTCTCAAGCTAAATATCATTTTTAGCAAGTCAAACTAAACTTTAACATGGTTTAATTTGGTTTGTTTCCCTCATACAATTAACAAGCATGTTAATTGCAAAAAAAAAAAAAAAACCCTTTAATTTAAAGACCGGAAATAAGTTTTCCAAAGATAATGTGAATGCAAATTACAAAAGCAGATGCAGAAAGTCTTCCAACTAATCATTGACATCATATTTATTCATAAGAATTTAAACAAGTCATGTTATTCACATATAGAATACGATATAGGAAGGATGACCGGAAAGGAGTATATATTGGAACAATTTTCAAATTGTTGAAGGTGGCTGCTTCCTTCCCTCTAGTCATCCCGGCACAAATCATGCTCTTCAAAGTTGCTGTTGACTTTTTAACTTTCTTGTCTTCTAGAAACTTATTTCTAGTCTTTCAAATTGTATTGCGGAATTTTAATTTTAGAATGCATAAAAATATTGATTTCAGAAATTTAAATTCTGGAACTGTGAAGAAAATTAACTTCCAAAAATTAAATTTTGAAAATCGTTTTTTTAACATAATTTCAGAATTTATATTTCGAAAGTCAATTATTTTTCATTTCGTTTAAAACAACGAAACCAAACTCAGAAAAAACATTATTAACAAAATCCCTATTTTATTCCCCAATGATAAATCCGGAGGCCCACAGTTCTCATCATTTCTTATTCTGAATATTTTTTTTCTCCTCCAGTTCTGCCTATTTAATTTCTATTTTTAATTTTTTATTATTATTTAAACAAGTTTATTTTCCATCCATCGCAATTGGAATGGGTTAGCTTTATCACTCATTGTTGAAAAAAAAATGGAATAACCCGCTTCACCGATCATACTAAAGAAAAAACATACACTGCTGACTGCTCAATTAAAAGTTAAAACAACTTTAGACCGCAAAATTCAAAATCCAGAAGTGGCTAGTTTTTTGGTTCACCAAAAGCCTCGTACAAAATCTTAACAAATGAAAACAAGTGGCTACTCGCCACAATGATAAGGCAAATGTAACAAAAAAAAAAAAAACCAGTAATATATGATATGTGAAAAACAGGTAACCGATCCTAATAAATGCTTTTAATTGAAGTTTGCATCCAATGTAGATATGAAGAGGTATATCGAGACCTCTTTTGCACCATCCAAAAAATTTGCCATAAACAGCAGAAGAATTCCTTGTAATGGGGGTGATCATTTCACAGTCAAGATCTTGATGATAGATGCAGTGCCCACACGATGCAGTGCCACCACTGAATCCCCGTTGTGGCAGAGACCCTTGGACTTGGCATGTTGCATGGCGAATTCTATTGCTTCTTCTGTTGTTTCAGCATGAGAAGCTCTAGCAGAAGCTGCACTCAACACGGGAACCAACCCGCGGAATATAAGGCTATGTCTCGCAGGGGCCTCATCACTGCATGCCCAATCAAAGCTATCAGTCTTGAGCTCGGGAACAACCACGGAAAGAATTGGCATCCCTGGCCTGTATTTCGCCACCAATTTTGCAGTACTCCCTCCTCTAGTTAAAACCAAGATAAGAGCCGCTCTAGCCGAGTTGGCTGTTCTAACAGCAGAAGAAGCTAGACTCTCTAATGGGCTCATGGGTACCGGTGAGTGCTCCATAATCCTTTTGAACACATCACCATAGTCAAGGGTGCTCTCTGCTTCAATGCATATTTTAGCCATTGTTTGAACAGCAAGGTCTGGATAGGCTCCAGCAGCGGTTTCACCACTAAGCATCACACAGTCTGTGCCATCCAGAACTGCATTGGCAACATCAGTAGCTTCGGCCCTGGTTGGCCTGGGAGATTTGATCATTGACTCCAACATCTGGGTTGCAGTGACAACTGGTTTTCCTTGGATGTTGCACTTGTAAATCATCACTTTCTGTGCGAGAAATATCTTCTCTATTGGAATTTCCATTCCAAGGTCACCACGTGCCACCATAAATGCATCTGAATTTGCAAGGATTTCATCAAAATTTGCAACCCCTTCTTGGTTTTCAACCTGCCACATATATTTGAAGTAACAGACGGAATAAGTGACCAGAAACAGGTAAATACAGAGATATGATAGCAACACACTTTTTTCAAAACACTTTAAAATTTAGTGAAATCTATGAGATCCACTAAATAAAGGAGTGAACCCGTTAAATAAGAAGTGAAAACCACATCATTTAATAGCACCCACATTGATTTCACCCAATAATAGGGAGTTAAAAAAATGTATAGATAAAGTGTTGTTAGCATTCCTCTTAAATATAACATTATATTAGAGATAGCAAATATTATTAGAAACACACAAGCTAGTTTCTTAAAAGAGCATCACAAATTTGTTAGATGATATCCTATAACATGCACTAGTGGAGATGTAAAAGGCATCTCAAAGGATATCATAACCAATGCAGAACACTATCACTTTTTAACCAGATCTGGAATCACTTATATTTTCCAAAAAAGGGAATGCAGCACGGCATACCTTAGACATGAGCATAATGTTCTTAGCATGTTTTCCCAGAACTTTCCTGACTTCCACCAGGTCAGAACCTTTTCGAACAAAAGAAAGAGCAATCATGTCAATTTTATTCGGAATTCCCCAGGCCAAGATATCTTCCTTGTCCTTGTCTGTCAAAGTTGGGAGATCCACTATCACTCCAGGCAAATTAACATTCTTCCTCTCGCCAAGAGTGGCAGAGTTCTCACATCGGCATTGAACCAAGCCTGCTTGTTTGTCACATGATAAAACTGTAAATGATATGGTGCCATCCGCACAGAGTATGACCATCCCGGGCTTCACATCCTCAGGCAGCTTTTTGTAGCTCATACAAATCGTCTTCTCATCTCCCTTTAGGTCATAGTCAGTGGAAATGGTTATTTCATTACCTTGTATCAGTTGGATAGGCTTACCGTCCTTGAGAAAACCAGTTCGAATCTCAGGCCCCTGCAGCAATGTAGATAGTAACATAAATTGAAAGATAATCTTAATTGTGGAAGGAAGTTTTCAAAAAAATGGTCCACAAAACAATGCTAACCCAATATCAATTCAAACAATTGGATCTTCAAAAGAAATTATCTACAAACTGTGATAAAATATGTATCAAAAGCACAAGGACAATAGCTAAGTTAGGTAGAGCGCAATGTTTACACAAGCGCCAAAATATATACATATGTTTTTTATAAAAAAAAAGTCCATCTTGTAATCAAAAGAGTTTATCTTAGTAAGGAATCCAAGTCATACTCCATCTCATGCAACAAAACAAGACAAAGGGTTTAGCCATAAAACGGAATCCATCATTGATTTGAGATATTGATTAGGTGAGAATACCCATTTCTCTTCAATGCTAGGCATGACGATGGGTATAGTATTGTGACCAAAATCAAGAGACATAAGGTTGGTTGGGTGGTTAAGAAGAAAGGAAGGAGGAAAAGGTCCCAAGTTTGATCCCTCCTACTAAGAAAAAAACTAACACTAACAGACTAACACTAACATTTGCCGATAAAAAAATACATACATAAATCAAACGTATCATATCAGGTGATCTCGATTCTCCAACATTGTATTCAAGATTAGATTCTATTCGCATAAGATTAAGTACTCAAATCTCAACATTTCACTTCCACACACATACATAGTTGGGCTAGAATTAGATAATAATAATAATAATAACAACCGCTTATACATAACCTAATCCAATCATAAACATTAGCAATTAAAACACAAGATTTAAAAGTAAATCAAAACAAAATCGGCGATGAGAATATAAATAAATAAAATAAATACAAATCGAACAAAAAGGGGAGAATATGGAATATGAAAATCGAATCTGGTGGTCGTATCGTGCCTTGGTGTCGAGCATGACGGCGCAGAGAATACCGGTGTTCTCCATGGCGGCGCGGAGGTTGTCGAGGGTTTCCTGGTGGTACTCGTGGGACCCATGGGAGAAGTTGAAGCGCGCCACGTTCATGCCTGCTCGCAGAAGCTTCTCGATCATTGGGACCGACCGTGATGCGGGGCCCAGAGTGCACACGATCTTCGTCTTCGGCTTCTTCTCTGCCTCAATCCTCGTCGTAGCCATCTCTCTCTGTGTGTGTGTCTTCTCGCAAAAAGATGAAGAAAAGTGAAAAACCAAACCAAACCACACAACACACACTCTTTGTTTTTCGACCAACCAATACGCGATGCGATAAACAGAAGAAGAAAGAAAGCAAAAAAGTAGAGAGAGACAAAAAAGATTTGTGATGCGATGCGACTCTTGTTATTATGCAATCAATATGATATGATGCCTCTGCGATGCCATTCACTGTCGCTACCTATTTACTTCTTCTTTTTTTAACATTTGTGTCACTGTTTTAGGAATTGGATCCACACATTTCTTTAAAATTTTGAGAAACATTATTTAATTTCACAAGTTTTTTATTTATTTATTAACGGTTAAACTTCCCATGTAAAGCTAATTTTTTTATGGGAAAGAATAAAAAAATATGTTACAAAATTTAGAATAATTCATATTTTGTTCAATTAATTAAAGTAAACTTGCTTGACCCAGTGAAGTTCCTTATATTGGATATGATTAATTAAAAAATTTGTGTCTGATTTTTTAATTCTTATAATTTTTTTTACCAATGTTAGTCTCATATTTTAATTCATCAATTTAGTTTAGACTAAGAATAGATCAAAATTAGATTAATAAAATAAAATAGAAATTAAAAAATTGTCAAAAAAATTATAAGAACTAAAAATTACATTTTTTTTTTCTTAATTTTGCGATTTTTTTACTTTTAATTTTATTTTATTTTTTATTTATAAGATTCAAATAGGAGACTTTATTTAAAGATATTAATATTGAGTTCGGTTGTTCTCGCATCAACGATATATTAATACTAAAACTGACATTCTAAAATATTTTGAGGAAATAAAAAAAGTAATCAAAAGTTAATACTAAACCTAACATTCTAAAATATTTTGAGGGAATAAAAACGCAAACAAATCATAAAGGTTGTTAATTGTGATGCGGCTCTTGCGTTATGTTTTTTTATGTCTTTGTATCGTTGCGATGCTACTCACTGTCTCGCTACCTACTAACCCTTTTTTTTAATAAAAAAACGTGTCAATTTTTTTAGGAATAGGATCAAAACATTTCTTTATTAGTATTATTATAATTATGTATCACATTAGTTAATTTCATATATAAAGCTCGTTAAATTGGATATGAGATTCACTACATTTTATGATTTTTATTAAAGTTAGTTAATAAAAAATTATATTTAAAATAAGTATTAAGTAATTGTTTAATTACATGTATATTTTTAAATTTAAATAAAATAAATTAAATATATATTTTTTCACTATTAAAAAACAAATATCTATTTTCATAGATAGAATCAATATGTTAGTCTTACACCAACTCACTAATTATCCAATGTATATTTAGAAGTAGTTAAATACAATAATTTTGAAACAGCAAAATAGTGCTCAGCATAAAGCCCAGTCTGATTTTGATTACCATTTTTTTCTATTAAAGGCCATCACTTAACAGTAAACCTAAGAATTGTTTTATTGGTATTTAAGAATTAACACCTTAACAGACTTTTTTACCTCTATTCGGTCATGAATTGTGTAGAGGAAATCTTCAAAGCAAATCTTATTTACTAAGGGCAAAAACTGTATCCCAAAACACAAAAACACTAGCAAAGTTCTCTGGGTATCTTTTTGCTGGTTGCATATAAACAGACACTGAAATTTAAGGTTGATGATTGCTACAATGTCTATACTCCCTCTGGACTGAAATATAAGAAGATAAAAAACTAACTCACACCTATCAAGAAAATAAGTTAACATACTTTTATATTGATAGTATCAATAAAAAAGTCAATCCATTTCCTAAAGTATTTTTTACATTAATTGCATAGGATAAAAAAAGAAAAGATTATTAGAAATAAAACTCTAATTAAGTAAAAGATATTTTAGAAATACCATCATTAAAAAAGAAAGAATTAGTTAAAATTTGTTTATATTCTAGTCCAAAATATTGATTTTTTGTTGCTTAGTATTTCAGTCTGGAGGAAGTGGAGGAAGTAGAATTTAAAGGTAGGTGTAGAGCTAGAACGTTTGCATATGTATTAGTATCAACATAGTCCAAATCATTTAAAAGAAAATGTTATGTAATTGGCACTGAACCACTGGCATTTCATATTATACAATCAACAATGAGCACAAAAACTTGAATAAACCAACCACGAGAGAGTTATAAATAGTCAATTAGAAGTAACATCATTATAACTAGGGAATAGGGATCTTGTATTAATTATTTACATTATGTTATTGTCCTCTATATCAAACTTGCCTAACAACTCCTCCAGTTCTTTTAAAGCAACCATATAATGCTCCTGTGACTGTGCCCCTACTTCTAACACTGGAAGAGCACTGTTAAACAGACGAGTATACAAGGGCACAGGGTTGTGGGAATCAACATTATCATAGACATGGAATTGATTAAACATTTGCTTGAAATCCCTCCTCCAGCGGTGCAGGATGTACCGAGATGGGATTTCCTCAATGCCGTTGTAATTGAGAACATTCAATGCATGCCTGCACAAATATCCTTTGTAGTTGAACAAACTGCAAATGCAACGAATATCCAATTCTGTAGTCTCGTATAAGACTTCAAAACTTTTAACTCCCTTCTCATTCCCCTCAACTTCAACTCTTTCTTTCACAACGTATGTGATTATAGATCCATTGACACTTACCTGTCTTGTGTTGAAGCAAGAGTACATGCCCTCAACCTCAGATTGAAACTTTTGAAAGATTTCTTTTGTATACACCTTTGCAAGCTGGACCTCAAAATTGCATCTCGTTTTCAATTCAAAGCTTACGTTTCTAGTCTCCAAATCCGCCATGGCTTCTTTCAAGTGCTTCCTGTG
Organism: Glycine max; assembly: GCF_000004515.6. Classification (NCBI taxonomy): domain Eukaryota; kingdom Viridiplantae; phylum Streptophyta; class Magnoliopsida; order Fabales; family Fabaceae; genus Glycine; species Glycine max. The sequence goes on along the minus strand of NC_038256.2, from coordinate 2,672,107 downwards.
AAGAACTAAGTCATACTTGTCAACAAATTCCTTAAAGGATGTGTGTTTATGCACATATCCATCAAAAAACGCAGTAAGGCCCTCGTTTTCTTTAGTTGGGATCAGTCCTATAAAAAAAGCATCTTTTAGGTAAACAGGAACCCATAGATGTCTATCTTTGTACAATGTCTGAAGCCACTTGTTATCTACCAGTCCATGGCATTTAATCATATCAGCCCAAGAAGATTCAAACTCAACTATCTTTAATGACTCATAGACAGCATTATACAGCTGTCTTCTGATTTCTTCATATCCTTGCAACCCTCCCAACTTTTCTGGAACTCTTTGCATGATATACTGCAAAGAATAACAATGACGAGCATGAGGGAAAACCTGAGCAACTGCAATTTGCAATGGCTTGCACTGGTCAGTAATAACAACATGTGGAGGATGACCAAGCATACACTGAAGCCATGCCTTGAATATCCATACAAAATAATCCACTGATTCATGTCCAAGGAAGCCACAACCCAATAGAACAGAATGTCCATGATGATTTACACCAACAAATGATATCAAAGGGATCTCATATTTGTTTGCCAAACAAGTTGTGTCTATTGTAACTATGTCATTAAAGTAATTATAAGCAATTCTTGACCTGGAATCAGCCCAGAAAACATTTTTTAGGTGCCCATCATCATCAATATCAAACAAGTAAAAGAAATTTGGATCGGTCAACTTCATTCGGCAAAAATAATTATATATAGCACTGGCATCCCCTTCTCTAAGTTCCAAATATTTCAATTTATCAAAATTGGTGTCACGACTTTCTTCAAAATTTGAGTAACCATTGTAATCAACATCCATGACAGTGGTTCGATACAACTTAATGGTGTGTACTTCCGTTACAGGCTCTGACGGTGGTTGTGATTTGCTGGCTTCAACGATCATTTTCTTGTGTGACTTGTAAAACCGTTTGCTCTGTGGACTCACTTGATGGTTGTGTTGAAGCTCAACCTCCACTATTCTCCATCTGTTGGACTCAACCATTCTAATCACTATCATTGCAGGACAACCAGTTCTTGTTTCTGGTCTCGGGTTATTGGCTTCACTTTTTTTCTTAAAACCAGCACTACTGCAGCTAAGTTTTGCTCTATAGCGCTCTTTTTTCTTCAATCTAAACCATGAATTGCTCACTCTGATACCAAAGCCTTGTTCCTTTGCATAGATATTGTAGAAGTTGTAAACTTCATCAAAAGAATCAAACTCCAGACCCACAGTTGGAAGTGGAGAGTTATTCGGTTGTGAGTTTAAAGATTCAAGATCATGTTCTGCTACAGAAGAGTTCCCCTCAACATCAACCTCATCACTTTCATCAAAAAGTGGCTCACTATTCAGACAAACTTCTTCCATCTAAAAGAAAAACTAAAAGAATTAAAAAAACAGCACATCAATAAAGGCTGATATTATACTATATACAGCCTTTGGGAATAAATGCATAACAAATAGTTTGTATTGATATCAAGAAAAATTGTCAACAGGGGAAAGAGGGAAAGTACAAATAGGGGCAATTATGATATCCTCTTAAAAAGAAAAAAAAACTAGAGTAGGGAACCACAAGAAACTTGACTTAAACATGGTTGAACACTCTGTCTATCAGAAATAACGCCTACTTTGAAACAGTTGTGAGCAAAACTCCAGAAACAAAAGCATAACCATATCCTCATACATGTTAAAGGGGAAAGGACACCCTTAAAAATGTAACCATTCAGCCAGAAAAAGGACTGTATCAACTACATCTTGCCAGAAAATTTTAGCCTAATATCTTTTACCAAAATCTTTAAAAAGAGCCATCAGAAACTACTATTCAGTTGGGATACACACACACAACAATGCTCACCCAAAACCTTGAAAAGGTTGTTCCCAAGGAAAATGAACACCTAACAAAACAAGAATGAAGGGGGGCCTAATGTTTCCTAACTATACCCACATACAACAGACATGCCTGTAGATTGCAGAAAGGTGAGACCTGTGAATATGCAACAAGTCATTTATATTAAATTATTAATCCTGTTAAGTATCACTGTTCAAATAAAATACTAGATCTTAGAGAGAGCTTTGGGACTTCCCAATGGGTTTGTCAAAAAGAATGAGTCAGTTCTTTGCTATTGACTTATTGCACATATATGCATACTCACAGATTCAGATATGAAGTGTGTATAATAAATCTAATTTGCATAATAAATACATGGTATCTACAATTTAATCACTTAAGGACACAGAATCAAGTAAGCTCAGACCAGTGTATGCATATAACATGTATAAAGATTTTTGAGATCTCCATACATGTTTCCAAAAGTGGAAAGGCTATAAACCCTCTTCTGCTGGTTTTGGTTCACTACAAAATCTAGCACAATACCTCATCAAATTAAAAAAAATCTCAAAGATCAGAAGGCAGACACGGAGCTTTCACACCATGCTATAGGTCATAACAATGACATATTTGGCCACTAAATTTTCAATTATATAATATAGATAGCAAGAAAATAAGCTAAACACATAGATAATATAGTTTTTTTTTATCGGCAAAATTAGATAATATAGTATTGTCAAATCTCATTGAAAGTCTAGGGAGATAAGATAGAATCTATGAAGCACAAACACAGGGACATACCAAATTGTAAAAGTTGTAGGACACAAACACGATGTGAGTTTGAGTGCACCATTGAAAATTTTATGGAAAAAGCTTCATAGTTCATAATATCTCATATAGTTAAGGTTGAAGATTCACAATATCTTGATTTATTCCATATGTGCCAAAATGAAACGAAAAAGTTGGGGAAAGTAAAAGGCATCCCGGCCTTATTCTTTTCTATTATTTTAAATTTCTTATAACTTAAAAGTTTTAAACAAACACAACTGTTATTTTTTAAAAATTAATTGGTTGACTGTGTCTTAACCATGTAGGAGCAGAATATTATCTTTTCAAATGAACTTGTCACTTGCATGGCAAACACATGTCGTCAATTTATTGTGTCCGACATGCTGCACCACATACCAAAACAGTGGTCTGCTCTATAGGATGGAATGAAAAGCCAATTATATTGCATGGAAGGGCAATAACAGAGATTTAGCCAATGTCAATGTTGCAAGTCTCGACAAATCAGCAAAACATACAGGAGAAAAAAAATAGTTTTGTTTCCGGCAAAAGAAAAGAAGAGAATAATACCTCCATTAAATATAAAGGAGACTCATTAACTACACAAATGTTTAAGTCCTTAATGGAAAATAAGGGGACGGGGTAAGATTGTATACATTTAAATCTCACCAACTATACAATGGCAGGAACCTCATCTATTGCAATGTACATTGAAAAAATAAAAACACAACCAATTTCGCTTACAATTCTATGTTGAAGAGCCAAAATGCGGGTATTTGGTAGCTAACTTGCAATGACAACTTACGACTGTAACTGTTTTAAGGGTTAAAGAAACACTTGGTGAACAATTTTGACTAATTTAATATATCAGGTGTGAGGGTGAGCCCTAGCACAACATTAAAGCTGCCCTTTGTGACCGGTCAGTCATGGGTTCGAATCCAGAAACAGTTTCTTTGCATATGTAAGGGGAAGGCCACATACAATAACCTTCCCCCGTCCCTTTGCAAAGCAAGGAGCCATCAGAATTTATAACTTGTATAGTCAAAAAGTGAAGTTGGTAAAGTTTATTATGCCTATGGTTGCATTTTATCATCAAAACATAAACCGTTTGATTAGTGCACCTAGATCCTAATTTTCCCAGTGTACAGTACAGCCATCAGAAAATTCAATTAAGACAAGAACAACAGCTTGCCCTGTAAAAGCAAGGGAAGTTATTTATAATAACAAACCATACTGGGGTGGTTTTGCACATGCTCAAATCACATACATACCGAAGAAGATTACACGATTGTATATATGAACAATCTACAAGGTTGAAATTGAAATCACGCGCATTGAAATTGAGAAACATGAAGGAAATTTGAGACAGAGAGTGAAAACTAAACACTTTAAGCAGGTGAATGGAAAAGATACCTATTTTGGCGAAAGTTTGGGTTTTACGCGCAATGCATCACACTCTAGTAGGCAGTGGGCGGGTCAATGCTGCTCCTTACTCCCCTTGACGGTGGCAAAAGCAAAATAAGCATGGGCATCACTTCTCACTCCCACCAAGTTTTTTTTTTATTATTATTTCACTTGGACTTATTTATATGTATTAATTTAATGGGAAAATAGTGACTTTGATCCATCTAGTTTGCATTGGGTGACAGATTCGGGGACAATTTTGTTCTTATAGGAAAATAATTAATTTAGTCTAAAAAAATATAAGTGAATTGACAATTTAGTCCACTTGATATAAGTGTATCTTCTTGATATTGTGATGCTTCATTTTTGTTGTCTTTTCGTTTTCTTAATGTAATCATTATTATAAAATTCAACAATGTCACCATACACAACAATTTATAAATAAATAATAGTGTAAAATAACTTGAAGTAATATATTCTAACTGAATTTTAGTAATAAAGAAAATACATTTATAATTAAGCCTATTGTTGAAAAAAATTGATCCTAACTTATAATCACTACTTTCACAATAAATAAATAAGTTTATTTCAAAGTCAGAATTAGAATTTAGATAAGTTATTCAATTATTTCTATTTTTAACAATTTTAAAATTATTTTAAATTTAACAACAAATTGACACATTGCAAAATAATAATAATTTGAAATCTTATCAACTTCTGAAAAACAACAATTTCAATTTACTAAATATTCAATTTGAAGTAAAGAAAGAATTGAAATTTATATAAAATATAAAATAAGTGTATTAAAAAATTTGGTTTAGTTCAGTCTTAACAATAGAAAAGAAAACCAAACCAAATCCGAAAAAAAATGCATTTTTTAGGCCCAGTTCGGGGTGTTTTTTAGTTTGTAGTTTTGAAATTTTAATAAACTAAACCTAATTTTAGATTTGAATTTTCAGTTTAAAAAAAATCAACTTTGACTGAAAAGTTATCTTTCTCACAACACCTCGAGGTTCCAACCCTATCACATCCCTTGTGAAGCATGATGCCAATCCAACAGCACTCCTTGGTCTACTTGCCTCTTCTCTATCCGCAGAATTCAACATCATCTTCAACTCCACACAAACAAAAACCATCACTTTTAATCCAATTTCTTAAATGGCACAACCAAATACACCCATCTCTTTTTTTTAAAAAAAATTGTTTAAGCAAGAGGAGTCATTTAACTATTTTGAACTTATTAACCATGACCTTCAATCTATAATTCAAGAAACAATTGAATTTCCAATTCTAAAACTCAATGTTAGAAATTAGAACTTACCACAAAAAATCCAGATCCAGACCCCCAATACACTAACAAAAAATATAGAACCCGAAACACAGCACAAACATGTGACAAGGGCACGCGACGATCTGGGGGGAGGGAGAGGATTAACATCAAAGTATATCCAAATCTTGGAGAGAGACAAAGAGGAGATGACAGTGACAATGACAATGATAAACAAGAACGGGTTTGAGAGAGAAAGAGAAAGCATCTTACGAGAAGAAGAATAACAAACGATTACCGATGGTGAGTGACGAACGATGAGGATCAAACAACAGAGAGGGAGACCAACAACGATGAAGGAAGCATTGTGAAGTAAAGGAAATGTGAGGGTTGGATAAAAACTGAAACAGAAATTAATAAACTCATTTTTATTGTTTTTGAAATAGAGTAAAAATTGTTTTCAAAACAAGGAAAAAAGTAACTGAACCTCATTTTTGCCATTTCCGTTTTGAAAATGCATTTTAAAACAAAAAACTATAAACTTACAACCATCCCAAACGGGACCTTAGTTTTACATTTTTCATAATCGATTGATCAACTTTCAATTTTTTCACATCAATTTGGTCTGGTTTCCTTTGGGCTTTCTCCTGTGATTTTTTTTTTTGTCTCAAACCATATATATATATATATATATTAACTCTCCTCAAGAGGCCACGCAAACAAAATATGAAAATTCCAGATGGCACAAATCCATGTAAGAATCAATAATAACGTGAACTCATTCCAACAAATAATTTTGGCTCAAGAAATTCTGACTGTCCAGTATCTTGCATAGTATAAATATCCATCCTTTGGTATGGAATGGACAATTTCAAGGAGAGGCACACAGACCATTTCGTAATTGAGTTCAATAAAGGAAAAATGTGCGGGATGAGTCATATTAGAATGTTGCAAACTTGGACAACCACAAGGATTACCAACCCCAAGTCAAATCAGCTTCTAGCCTCTCCCTAACCTCACCCGATATCATATTTGTGTAAGCTCTAGCATACAAAACTTAGGGCACCACTTCTTCATTTGCTCTATGATCATCATACTACCTGTTCAAAATAAAATTTGATCAACTCGGGACTCAAGTCTCAAGAAAAAGAATCACAGCCTAGTAAAATTACCAGTTAAAATCTGTCCCGGTTGTTCACAACTCGTCATGGTTTGCTGGTATTTCCGAATTCAAAAGGTCTAGTTTGAGTTGTAACTCCTGTAAAGTTCCGGTAACAATTAATACCATATCAAGGTAAAGACGACATTTGTTATCATGTGATTAGAGAAGTACCTTCAGCCTTTCCTCTTGGCAAAGGGTCGGGGTAGATAATACAGCTACATATCTGCCATGAGGCCAGTGAGACAACAATGAGAAAAAGGAGAGTATCACATAGAAAATTTTGACAAAAAAGAGGAGATAGCAGCAGAGAAAAACAAGACAGCAATCCCTACTCGCAACGGCTTGGTTCATCTACATCAGTAATCTCGTTTTTCAACCCGCATCTTAACTTGACCTGTTCAAAACGCAAAGCCATTAAATCCCAGAGGGTCCACAAATTAGAGCCTTTCAAGTTCTTCTTTCCATGTGCAACTACACTAAGCACTATAATACAACTGCAGAGAATTTTCACCACTGGACTACTATGGTTTTTGTTATAAAAAAGAATTTGTTAGTTTAATTTGAAAAACTTGCAGCATTTGGATTTGGACTGCACCTGTTTCCCGTCCCATACCCAGAAGGCACTATTTATCTATTAACATGCTCTTACGGAAAAAATTAAATTTTATATTACACTTCTACATCTAACAAAAGTACACTTGCTACATCTAACCAAAGACAGTTTATTTAAGCATTACAGAATGAATAGAGACAAAATAATCTAGCCAAAATTGTAAGAAATGACTGCATGTCATTTTTAAAATTTGAAAACATATAACCTTCAAACTCCTATCTGGACCATTCCAGCATTTATCACCATTAGAAAACACCATTACTCTGTACGAATCCTCAAATTTGTCCCAGCTCCTGTTAAAAAGAAGGAAATTGAATTATTTACCTTTTTAGAGGGGGGGAAATAGAACTTTGTTTCCACCAATTGACGCTTGCACTTTTTTTATTTTATTTATACTGAAGAAAAGCACCCTAACAAAAATTATCAACTAGTTACTAAAACCTTACCCCAAACGGGTATTGGAATAACCCTCCTCCTGAGAAGCCTGCTTATAGGGGCAGACTTTGTAAGTGTACCTGAACAAAATTTCCATCACCAGAAAGTGAGACGAGCAGGACTATCTAACTTGCAGAATCGGAAAAAAAACCAAATAAAAGAGAAAGTAAACTGGTAGGGAGATATAATGTAACTTGTTCTCCTTGCCCTCAAAGCAATGATCATAGAATGAATAAAACTCCTTTGCTGGACCTGTAATATTTAAGTTCTACTTCAGTTTATTCAAATCAATTCCAAAACTGATTTCTACAACTCATGCTATAATGGTGACAAATGTTACTAGCAGCATACTAACCAAAATCATGTTTTAGCTTTTGCTTCAGACTTGATATTCTAGACTGTATTTTCGACAACTTGGCACTTGATTCATCATATTCCTTGCGTACACGAGCAGCATCTAAAGAACCCAAAAGAGAAAGGCTTAACTCTTAAGTTACATCTACGTGGATATAAAATACAGGTAATAAAAATAAAAGTATTAAACGTCTACCTGTCTGGTTCACTGGAGCCTGGAATAAATTAACAACCTGAAAAATATTGCGTACAGTTCTCTGTATTTTCTCTAACCAAGAAGGATTATCTGTTGTGGTACCGTATGAGTTCAATTAAATTTTCTCATCACAACTCCATCTATATATCAAACTTGGATAAAGATTATGTAATATCTACAACAAACCTGACAAGTCTGGTTCATTATCAGAATCAGATTTGTAGGAGGAAGAAAGGTCATCATGCTCATCCTCTCGATATTCATCATCAACTTCATCTTCATCGTCGTATTTGTGGCTGTCATCATCATATTTGTTGTTGTCATCATCAGTTTCAGAAGCATAGCCTTCATATTCCTCATTATTTCTCCCCTTTGGATCTTCCCGATCTTCATTGTCTAATGTTGTATCAGGTACAGCACTTGGCTTATCAGTATTTTCTCCTGTCCAACGTGAAGCAACAAGCCGGCCCAATTCTTCCCTTGATAATCCCTCAGTATTTTCAGATGCATCATTCCCCTACAGATATGCCAACAAAGAGAAAATAACAAGCAGAAAAGGCAAGCGGAAGAAAATTGCAAAGTTGAAGATATTTCTTAGCTAAAATATCACCCATAACTATGCAATATATCAGTTTGTATGAGAAACAAAACAATCTCATCAGAACAGGAGATATAGTAAGAGCTGAAGGTTGACGAATTGCAAAGGGCACATAACATACAGTATATTGTTGGAAATAGACCTTCAAGGCTAATGGTGATTGTATTCAGTGCCAATGACTACAAATAAGTGCAACGACACTAACAGCTAGGATTGTTAAATACCAGAGAACCGATGAACTCTAGCCATCACAATTGTCTTGATGCAAACTCACTCAGACTCCTATAACATGGTTCATGAGCTCAAATAGTGAATGAGGTGGAGAATGATTCAAACTTCAAAGAAGACAAAAATGTGGTTCAGTTATTAAGTTGGGCTTTGAGAAAGCTCATCATGATTGGGTGAGTCATCGTAGATTAAATAAAGTTCTCAAGAAACCAGAGAAGTCTTTAGTGCTTCACAGGTGGGGGTTGCTGACTTCTCTAACTGTAAGTTTTTGTGTGATTGTATATGGTAAGCTAAACTATCAGTTTCATGAGAAGTGGGAAGTTAGGAAAAAGGAACTTTATTCTCATTGGACCTTTTTGTATAAACTTCTCCATAAGCACTTATAGGAGAAGAAAAAGAAGGAAAAATGAAATAAGCTTCTCCGTGAACTAAAATTTGCTTATGCACGAGTTAAAAACAAACTTTTGGAGAAGCTAATAAGAGAAAGCTTCTACAAATTAGCTTATGCATAAGCTAATTTTAGCAACTTGTTTAATTTTTTCTTCTTATTTTCTTCTCCTATAAGGGCTTAGTGAGAAAGCTTCAACAAATTAGCCTATGCATAAGCTAATTTTAGCAACTTATTTAATTTTTTCTTCTTATTTTCTTCTCCTATAAGGGCTTAGTGGTCGATGTACTTCGATGCCAAATGATTTCATGTGCCATAGATAGGGATCTCAATGAAGGTAGTTAGTAGATTCAAAATGACATTATGGTTTTCCACCTCCAATTTACTGGTGATTGTTAAGGAGGAAAGAGAAAGAAGGGTAACAATCAATGTCAAGGTGTTTTGGAAACTGAAGCATTCTGTTCCCACCTCTGAAATAAAATTGGCAGGATTGAGTGGGATCATGAGATCCTTCTATAGATGCTTGGTCCCAGTTTTCCAGTTGGTAGAATGGGGAACAGGGATGAAAACCCAGTCCCAGGCCATTATCTAATAGACCTGTGACCACTGACCACTATCCATTGTGTTGCTGTGATGTGAGACCTGTGCCTGGGAGTGGTCTTGCAACAATGGATGCCCTAAACCTTGGTGCTACAAGTGAAAGCTTGGTACCTGCAACTTCTGTTGTATCTATAAGAGCTGCGGTTTCTTTATTGGCATTCTTCAAGTGCGGCAAGTGGCCCTTCTTGCAATTAGTTGAGTGCATTGTTACTAGTATCGTACAATTCATGATACAATTCAAGAGGCTGGCGATGTAAATCGGAAGCTGACTTGTTTTGGTGCTTGAATTTCACTATGAATCACCTAAGTTACAGCTGAATCGCAAGAATCGTGGTTTTGAGGCTGAATCACACGATTCTACTGCAATGAGTCACACATCTAACTGGGTCAGGTCACGCGAGACCCAATTCTGGAAACCCTAAAAACTAGTTTCCATTTCCAAAAAAATAGAGGAAAAGAGAGAATTTCCCACCAATCAGTCCCAGGGTGGGTCCATTCTTCATTTGTATCTCTTTTGCCTTTTCTTCTTCTCTTCTTTGCCTCTCCCCGACTCCCCCATCATTCTTTGTGTGTTTCTCTTTCCACATTATTTTACTTTGGGTTCTGGTCATTGTCTGCATCTACACGTGTTTCTCTTTCCACAATATATATATATATATATATATATATATGGTTTGACTTTTGATGCATTTTTAAATGTTATAATAATGCTCCTAGATTTACGTTTTTAGTTATTGATCCTGGATTTATGCTTTTATAAGTCTTGTTAGTAGTATATGCTATTTTTATTTTTGATCATGAATCTATCAAGCAGTATACATCAATTGAAATATTTAACTATGAGATGAATGTAAAATAAGAGTAAACTCCAACCATACCGTGGCAGATTGAGAGTATGGGCCAGAGAGATACCTTATTGATGATTTCATCAGAAGACTCTTTGTTTCTGACCTTTATATCAGTTTCAGATTTAACAATAGGTTCTTCCTCAGCTTCTTTTGCATTCTACATTGCGTGGAAAACCGAACTAAAATGTTAAGCAAGTCTTAAATCTTATGTGTTTGGCAGAAAATGTCATTTCAACTAACCAAAATTCAGAAAAGAAAAGAAATGCAAAAAAAAAAAAAAACCTCTTCCACTTTATTATGCAAAGATCCTTCACTCCCATGACTATCACTGGCTTCATCATCATCATCATCATCATCATCATCAAGTACATCTGCTAATTTGTCCCCTGCTTCATCCTGTAAGAAAGCATAGAATGCTAAAATAGAAGAATTAAACCACTACCACGTGATGGGGGTAGTGCAAGATCATGCAAGTGCACTTGTGTACACACACACAAATAAGGAATAATGTATAGGAAAGACAAAGCAATCTGCTTCACAGTGGGATGGGAGAAAAATAGTCATTATTAGTTGTTTTTCTACCAGTGCTTGCAAGTACAGGTAAACATATTAATAGCAAAAAAAATTGATTTTTCTTGCAATAATATATTCATTATTCACATGTTATTTAGAGGTAGGGCATTTCACTGCATCAAGAAACATGACAGGGTATTACTCTTTTTATCATAGGATAACTAACCTAAGGATGAGACAGGGTTAATGAAAGATCAGGAAAATTTCTCACACACATATAGTGTCACCTCACATTGACAATTACCAGATTAATGCATTCAAAAGTTAAACTAAAATTATTCAGTCTGGTGCATTATGATTGTACTGTCAAGTTCTGCAACCTTAATGTCAAATGCAATCAAACCTGATCCGCAGGAGAACCCTCTAGATTTTCTATTTTATCATGGTTATTTTCTAGAGTATTGTCTTCAATATCTGAATGCTTTTCAGCTTCATTTCTATGCTCTGTATCTTCATCAGCTTTATCTTTTGCTTCATTAGCCTTCTCCTCAGACTCCCTTTTCTGCTTCTCTTCTTTTTCTTTCTGTAAACGCTCCTCCTCCTCTGCCTTATCTATTTGTTCTTTATGATCTGTGGTGTAAGCAAAAGGAATTTGTCAAAGAAAGTATTCCACTGCTAGGATAGAAAATTGCTACACAAGCAAAAAGACTTCCAAAAAAAATTGTATATTCCTTCTTCTCCCTGATCAAAATTACATATAGTTTACAACATAGCATGAAATCTGTAAACTTAACAGTCAAACATGTTTTATCATGTTTGCTTTTCAGAACATGTAAAATGCTGCCCCTCCTCAATTATAAAATTTGAAAAAAGCCAAAAGCAGAATCTTCAACTTTCGCATGCTAAATACACTGATAATGATGATCTTACTTCATCATATGTCACTCATCAATTGCAAGTAGTTGCTTGTGGTCATACGTGTAATTAAACAGACAGTCCAGAATACCTTGCACACTTACCAATTTGTACTCAATTTATAAATTCAAAAGGTTTTTTTGCTAAACCAATAAAGTCATCTAACAATTCAAACTAACTTAACACTAAATGCACTCACTGCATCCTTAATCCCTAATTTATACATTCAGAAGGTTTTTTGCAAAACCAACGAAGGCATCTAACACTTCAAACTGAACACAACACTAAATTCATTCCTGTATCCCTAACCAGATTTCTCCATGCATTCACTTGATCCTCTTACCAATGTAAAATAAACCTATTAGTAGCATGTTTAAATTAGCCACAAGTACATTTGACACATTTCCTTTCCATTTTGTCTTTGTGTGGATGATCATTATTTTTATGATCAAAATCCTTAAACCAAAGTTCCATGTAGTTTATATCTATTAAGTAAAGCATTCACAAGAACAGGATAGAACCAAAAAGAGATACCCTTTAGCTGTTTCACGATCCCTTTAAGTATACTTTCTTCCTTTTTTAATTTTGAAAGTTCGGCCTCATCCTTCTCCATAGCTACTTTAGCTTGTTCAATTTCTTGCTTTCGCAATTTGACACCCTCTTGATAAGTGGCAATCTTTTTTTTCAGTCTGTCTCTAGCAACTTTACCAGCCTCCCAGCAGGTATTTGGACACTTTACTTGACCATCGTATTCATCGGTTCCATCACAGCAATCTACATATTATGGCAGGAAAGCAAAACAAATTACTTCAGAGCTAACAAAACTCACAAGTCTACAATAATTCAAAGTATAGACAAGGAATGTATTGGATAACAGCACTTTTAACTTTACAACACAGACAATTTGAATGCCATTATTTAAAAGCAAGGAAAACACTTTCAGAAGGGATGTGCAAATGCACAATGTTAGTGAAAAGGATCAAAACAATTAGTGCACTCTCCATACTCATCAATCTTGTTACATGGTAACAGAATTAAAAATCCATATTGAACTTATAAAATATAGAAGGAATAACTATAATGACAATGTCCAAAAAAAATTCCATCTAGATCAAGTGCCAGCCAGCATTACTCCACCAGCTTCTCCAATCACTATGCCATATATCTATAAAATTAATTCCTCAAATAATACCAGTGAGAATAACAAGATAAAGCGAAAGCATTCCCATAAGCTCAAAACATATCCACCAGATCCAAAACGTTTAGCTTATATATCAAATGGAACACTGAAAAGTAATCAATAAATGCATAATCATAGTCAACACATCCTTCTAAACCTGTACTTATAGGACCTTGTTCATGCATAACTATCCAGTTAGGATATTCTTCTTCTTTCAATTTCCACCCTTTTTCCTTGTTTCAATTTTCATAACCATACCATAAGAATTGCACAATACAATCATCATAAAAATTAAAAAAGATAAACACGTCGCGCTCACCACAAATTCCGTCGTTCACTCTAGATGAAAACAAGTAAACAGGAGAATGTCCTGCATTCCGACAATAGAATTTTCCACCAGGACATGCCGATGTACCTGCCCCCCAAAAAAATAAAACAGAGAATTCCAGAAACAGCAAAGGATCCAATATGAAGCAAATAAAATTAATCAGATACTATTAATTATTAAACAATTAATAATTTAAATAAAAACCAGGTTCATCGGTGCCATCAGCACAATCGCAGAAATCATCATTGAACTGAGCCTTGGTGAATTTTCCGGATCCATCTTTACAACTTATTACATCGGAAGACTTGTAATAGTCGTCATCTGCGAGAAATAGCAACACGCATTTCTTCAATCGAAACATAAAAAACCAAAACAATCTCAAAATATAAAATAAAATTACAAAAACGGTAGTGAAAAATGATGCGTGGAGCTTGGAAGAAGAGGTACCTTCGGGGGCGACGCCGAGGAAGGGGTCTTTGGGTTTGGAAGAAGATGAAAATGGGGCGCACAACATGAGAAGCAGAGCAATGAGGAGGATTCGAAGACGCAGCAGCTTCATGCTCTGGCAGAGGAAGAAGGTGAATTGAAAATTGAAAATGGGAATAATGATACTAATGAGTGAGCTAATGAGTAGTTAGATCAAGTGTTAAATGGTGGTGGTTGTGAAAATTGGAAGTTGTGTTATGCGGCGACGCGAGCGGAGCGACCTTGCGGTTTCCGACTATGGCCTATTGTAGTGTCAAAATGAGATTCGAGAAGCAACTGTAATTTAAGATGGGCCATGCCCAACCCGAACTACTTAGAGCAAGTTTGGGAATTAACTACAAACTTAAGTTTGTGCAAAAGTCATCAAGATTTTTACTTTTGTGCTTATTTTGTTTTCGTATGTCGGATTTGTATTGAAATAAGTGTTGCAGTATATTTTTTTTTTCTAGGTAATAAAATCTTGTATTAGTGCATCAATCTTTTAGATTTAAAATATTTATAACTGCAAATGAAACATCCATTTTTTTTTTGTTGGGAATTTTCTTTTTAAAACCAAGTGATGTGTTAATTACTACAATTTTTAGTACCATTATAATTATAATTTCTAACATAAGATTTTTATTTTAATTCTTTTTAGGCTTAATTATGTTTTTAGTTACTAAAATCTAAAACAATGAATCCAATTTTAATATTCCAAATTAAAAAATGTATTTTAATTCCTCAAATTTTATTAAAAAAATATGATTTTAGTCATCAAATTTCATGTTTAAGAAAAAAAAACATTTCAGTGTCTATGTTTAAGGATTAAAAATGTATTTTTTTTTAAATTTGGGGACTAAAATAATCTTATTAAATTTTTAGAGGCAAAAAACATATTCATTTTAAATTTTAACAACTAAAAAGTATAATTAAACATTTTTTTATTGTGAGCATTTAACGTCTCTATTTTTAAAATTATGCGATTTTGATATTACTAAATGTCCATCCATTTACTTTGTGTTCCTTAATATACGGTCTAACTTCAATGATGCTATAATTGAATTATAATAAGCAACTCTAGGGAAATTTGTGACACTGATTTTCTTTTCTTTTCTTTTTTTACAAGAAATACCTTATATTATTTCATTAAAAACCAAGGAATGAATACTAATAGGAATACTAGAATAATCAATGGAGCAAGTAGAATCAATGGTAGGCTGAGCTAGTGAATGAGCTACCATATTAGCCTCTTGGCAAAGATAACATTTTAAGTTATAATGGTGTGAAAGGATGTTGTTACACTCACTTAACTCAACACAGTTAAAAAAAATAGTAACAGGAAAATTAACCATATCAACAATGGTCATGCAATTCGTTTCAAAGATGACTTAATCATATCCCAGAGAGACTACCCACTTCAATGCAAAAAGAGGCCCAAAGCTTCTCCAATATTGACATCATAACAGATGTTATGCACATTTGTTTTTGCAGCAACAAAACGGCCAAATTTGTCACAGACACATACGTATCCCCCAACCTATTTTGAGCTTGTGATCCCTGAAAGTAGCATCAATGTTACACTTGAGTATCATCCATAGGTAGCACCCAAGCTTGAAGATTGGAACAAGGAGCACCACTGCCAGCTGATTCTTGAAACTGGTGTGGAAAGCGTTAGTCTGAAAAAGAAGTTAAGGCTCTGTCAACACAGTTAGTCATATTGAAGTCTTTATTCTCCCACACTTTTTTCATTTCTACTATAATATTGTGATTTTCTTAATGGATAATTAAGTGATTTTAATTAAATTGCAAGGATAATTAAATTTATTTTATGTTGCTGGAAAAAAAATCGCTTAGATGATGTGTTGAATTGTGTTGGAGCTTTGGTTTGGGCCATTGGCTTTTGCGGGGAGAGTTCATTCTCCTATTTTCTTCTATTCTTTATGAGAAACCCTATATCCAGAGACA
Organism: Glycine max; assembly: GCF_000004515.6. NCBI lineage: Eukaryota > Viridiplantae > Streptophyta > Magnoliopsida > Fabales > Fabaceae > Glycine > Glycine max. The sequence continues at coordinate 2,656,010 of NC_038256.2, read as the reverse complement.
CTCCCATTTCTCTCTTTTTCCCAGGTGTTCTCTTTTCCTTTCACAAACTCTTATTTCTCCTCCACCCACAAGGAATTCTCTTAAGGATGGGAATTGATTTCTTCTCTCCAAGACAAGAGGTTCTCCTACCTTTTCTTTAGTTTGTGATCCCATTGTTGGAACGACGAGCTCTCTTTCTCTCTTTCTTCCTTTTCTTTGAGTTGATCCATAATGGGTATTTGTGCAAACTCTCATTTGTGTTGGTTTTGGGCTATGCTTTCATGGTTTTTGGTGAGGGGTGTTGTTGAGCTCAAGGCTTCTCCTTTCTCTCTTCTTCTAAAAAACCCAAGCTTGGAGACTCATAAGGAAGGTCTAACATTGCAACAATTTCATGTCGGTGTGATTTTGGGCATGGAAATAATTGTAATTGATGTTAGATTTTGTAGGAAATCATGTTTTCGAAATGATTAAGGTTTTGAAAGTGTTTGGGAAGCCATTAGATTGTTTGTTAGCACTTTTGGAAGTTACATACCCTAACTGCTTAAGTGGGCAAATTTCCCCATCTGGGGTTCTTTTAAAAAGTATTTCCCCATATGGGGTTCTTTTGTTATTATTTCCGGCAAGGGGCAGTTTTTAACGTGGAGTGCATGCCATGCAGGACCCAAACTGCCATTGCCAATGGTGAGTTTGGTCTCAGTGAGCAAATCGCTCATGTTGTTGGCGGTACGTGCATGCAGTCCTGAAATCGCCATTAAAACTGGCGATATGCAAAAAGCGTAGGAAACCGCCAGTCAAACTGGCGAGTTCCAATACCTGAGGGCTAGTCCTGCCATGGCAGTGCAGTAGCGCGTCAGTCAAGGCCAAATCGCCATTACCATTGGCGATTTGCCTTGCCCACGGATCGCCAGCATGGCTGGCGGGTTGCCTTTGCTTGAAAATTTTGGTTCTTCCATTATAAAAGCTGGAGCTCTGAGAGTGCACAACTGCACTTCCTTCTTTGCTTCGCTATTGTTCTTCATAAGTTTCTCCATTAGACTGACTGCGTTCTTCATTTTGTTGTTGTCTTTTGTTTTTGGTAAGTATTTTTGAATGATAAATATTTATTGTGTATATATATTATATAAATATTTACTGCATTCTTCATTTTTGTTTATGTTTGTAGGGTTGTGGTTTATTTCACTCCTTATACGTGGTTTGTCTCATATTCTCCTCTTCATATTACGCGTGACTTCTCTGTACTTGTTAAGTGGTTCTTAACTTGGTAACTCTAGTTGATAGGTTAATATTATTTAAGTTAGGTTTTAAAAATAATATGTTATTAGTTGTGTTATATATATATATATGTTAGGTTAGTTATAGTTAAATTGATATATATTATTTTCTTTAATTGTAATGATATATTATGATTTAAGTTAAGTTCTTATGATTTGCACGTTATATATATAGATATATGTTAGGTTAGTTATGTTACAAATTTAAGTTGGTATATTATGATTTGTATGTTAGTTGTAGTGAATTTATTAATATGATTTTGTTAAGATTTTTTAATTTTGTATGTTATTATTTGTGATAAAATTATTTGTAGGTTAATTTTAGTTGTTATGTTATTATTATTTGGTTTAGATTTATTAGGTTTGTATGATATTATTTGTATTTTATATATGATATTTTAGGTTTAGTTAGAATGTGAATATTATTTAATTGACTTATTTATAGTTTTTATTGAAATATATGATATTTTATTAATTATATATATATATTAAAATACGTTCTTTAAATTTTTTATTCCATGAAAATATTTTGATTTAATACCATTTTTTTGTGTACAATATTTGTTATTTAATTTAAATTTTAATAATTGGAAAAAAATATGGGCATTTAATTAAATTTATGTACGTATTTTAATATTTAATTTTGTTATGTATAGAGTATTTTAGTTAGTAAATTAAGTTTTTTTGTGTAAAATTTATGTACGTGTAACAATTTTTAATTTTATTATGTATTTTAATTTGGTCATTTATTTAAATTTGTGTAGCTATTTAATTTTTAATTTTGTTATTTGTAGACTATTTTAGGTAGTATTTTAAGTTTATTTGTGTACAATTTATGTACATGTTTAAATTTTTAATTTTGTTATGTATTTTAATTTGGTCATTTATTTAAATTTGTGTAGCTATTTAATTTTTAAATTTGTTATTTGTAGACTATTTTAGGTATTATTTTAAGTTTATTTGTGTACAATTTATGTACATGTTTAAATTTTTAATTTTATTATGTATTTTAATTTGGTCATTTATTTAAATTTTTGTAGTTATTTAATTTGTAATTTTGTTATTTGTAGATTATTTTAGGTAGTATTTTAAGTTTATTTGTGTAAAATTGATGTACGTGTTTAAATTTTTAATTTTGTTATGTATTTGAATTTGGTAATTTATTTAAATTTGTTTAGGTATGTAATTTTTAATTTTTTTTATTTGTAGACTATTTTAGGTAGTATTTTATGTTTTTTGTGTTAAATTTTTGTACGTGTAACAAATCTATGTATTTTAATTTGGTCATTTATTTTAATTTGTGTAGCTATTAAATTTGTAATTTTGTTATTTGTAGAGTATTTTAGAACATTTATTTAAATTTGTTACTTTTTTTAATGTAAAATTTTTGTTGTCAATTTTTTGTATTATATTTAACTTTTCAGCATCAATGGCATCTTCGTCATCATCTTCATCTAGTATACATATTAAGTCTGGTCCAATAGATGGAGACGTCTTATGGCTGCAACCTAAACATGTTTCCGAACATGTTTGGAATGGGGAAGCAGACAGAAAACTACATATCAGACGAGCTGTACCCATCTATCAAGGACAAGAAGAAATACCAGAGGAAATTATTCCTCTGCTTCGCCAATCAGGATTCTATTGGATAATGAAAATGGGGTACCTGAAAATTAATTCTTCATTAATTACAGCCTTGATTGAAAGATGGAGGCCCGAGACACACACGTTTCACTTGAGATGCGGAGAGGCTACGATTACTCTTCAAGATGTGTCAGTCTTGTTAGGTCTTCATACTGAGGGGGCACCATTAATTGGTCAGACTAATCTTGATTGGGCTAAATTGTGTGAAGAATTATTGGGAGTCAGACCACAGGAAGGTGAACTTCAAGGCAATGTGGTCAAATTAAGTTGGCTGACTCACCATTTTTCAGAAATAAATATCCATGACGGTAATGTAGAACAATTACAAAGGTTTACCCGTGCATGGATCCTCAGATTCATAGGAGGAGTTCTATTTGTTGATAAAAGCAGCAGTAAAGTTTCCCTAAGGTACCTCCAATTTTTACGGGACTTTGAACAGTGCAGCACGTATGCATGGGGACCTGCCGTGCTTGCTTATTTATACAGAGAGATGTGTAGCGCCACCGATTACAAAATAAAATCAATCGGAGGTATGTGCATCTTAATCCAAATGTGGGCATGGGAACGCTGCACGACTTTGGCTCCAAAGAGAACTCCTCCTATAATAGAAAACAAACCACTCGGACACAGGTTAGTTGTTTTGAAAAAAAATTCATTTGAAAATAATCAATAATGTAACACGTCGGCACTAATTATTTCATATTTTTTTTGTAGGTGGCTGCGACGTGGAAACCAACATATTGGCAATGATGATCTAATAGTTTTCCGTCGCAAATTGGATATCATGAAACGACATGAGGTAACAAGATCATCATGTATTCGTTAAATTATAAATAAAATGTCATGGTTTAAGATAAATTAACAATTGTGTTATTGTATGCAGTTTCTGTGGGAGCCTTACACAACAACTGTTATGTCGATGTTGCCTCCCATTTGTTTGGTTGGCAGTATGGCGTGGTGCGCAGTGGTGCCATTCATTTGTTTCCATGTTGTAGAGTGGCACCAACCGAATAGAGTGTTGCGACAATTTGGAATGCAACAACTTATTCCGGAGTCTCCTTCACAACCATGGAATGTCCACGGGCTAACACTGAAAGGCAAAATGGAATAATCGAGCTGAGTTTAGGGTCGATGTTTATGCTCGACAAGAGGGCCTATAGAGTTTTAACTCGGATTACATGGTGTGGTATAGGCGCAAAACAAAAATGTTTATCGACCCAAACAATGCAAACATGGCTACATTGGTATTTATTTCTTTTTAATTATTTAACTTCAATTTACTTTTTAAAGCATCGACATTAATTTCTTTACCCTAATAATTGCAGGGTGAAGTTACCGAGACATTGCAGTATATGGTGTCACCACAAGGGCGAAACACATGGACAGTTGATGATCTCGTGCCATATGTGGAAAAGTTAGCGATTTTATCCCAAGAGCAAGAGAGGATCACTGAGCCTGTGGCACATGGTCCAGCATCAAAGCGTCGATTTCCCCCACAACAGTTTGACATGCTTCACTCAAGTGTTGAAACTCGAGGTTTTGACAGACGAAGGGAGATTGTTCAAGCGGAAGATTTTTCCCAACACATGGAGCAGCGTGGCCATGGAATGTATTACACGCCACCAACATTTGCTCAGTATCCTTCGCAGATGTATCAGTATCCTTTTGAAGGCCATGACACTGATATGTCTGCAAGTGAACATTCGTTTGGTGGTGTTGCGGAAACACAGCCTCATTTTTCATGGCCGACCATGACCCCTTCGCAGCAACATGATGCCCCAATGGCAACACCTAATGCCCCATTAGGTCAACAATGGGATGTACCCGGAGCAATCCCTGCTATGGGTGACTTATTAGGTGTTGATTTGCGTCACGAGTTTTCTACAGAGGCTGAGGAACAAGGGCGGAGACGGCGCGCAAGAAGAAATCCGGATCGTCAAGCTCGAAGGTGGGATCGACCATGTGGCACATCTTCGCGCCATCACGGACACCATAATGACTGATTTTGATGTCTCTATTTGAAATTTGTTTTGTATCTTTGTAATTTGAATTTCAGACTTAATTTATGGTATCTCATTGTACTTGTTATGGAATTTGTTATGGAATTGCGTTTTTTATCATCATTTGTTATTGAATCACCATCGCGGACACCATAATGACTATTTCTATGTCGCGCATCAAACTAGAATAATAAATAAAGTCATACAGCAAAATTAAAGTTGACAAATACAGAGTTAGGGTTAGGGTTGATGAGTTAGTTTTAGGACTTAGGGTTTATGAGTTAGTGTTAGGGTTTATGAGTTAGGGTTAGGGTGAAAGGTTAGGGGTTATGGGTTATGGGTTAGTGTTATGAGTTAGGGTTAGGGTTAGGGTTAGGTTTATGAGTTAAGTTTAGGGTTTATTACTTAGGGTTATGAGTTAGGGTTAGGTTTATCAGTTAATTTTAGGGTTTATTAGTTAGGGTTAGAGTTTATGAGTTAGTTTTAGGACGTAGGGTTTATGAGTTAGGTTTAGGGGTTATGGGTTAGTGTTATGAGATAGGGTTATGGGTTAGGGTTAGGTTTATGAGTTAAGTTTAGGGTTTTTTACTTAGGGTTATGAGTTACAGTTAGGTTTATCATTTAATTTTAGGGTTTATTAGTTAGGGTTAGAGTTTATGAGTTTGTTTTAGGAGTTAGGGTTTAAGAGTTAGGTTTAGGGGTTATGGGTTAGGGCTATGAGTTAGGGTTAGGGTTATGTGTTAGGGTTAGGGTTATGGGTTAGTAATCATAATGACTATGTTTATGTCGCGCATCAGACTAGAATAATGAATAAAGTCATAAAGAAAAAGTAAAGTCCACAAATCAAATAAGTAACGGTAGTAATAATGACTATTTTTATGTCGCGCATCAAACTAAGTATATGGTTTAGGTTTAGGGTTAGTGGATAGGGTTTAGGGTTAGTGGTTTATTTTAAGGGTTAGTGGTTAGGGTTTAGGGTTAGTGGTTTATTTTTAGGGTTAGTGGTTAGGGTTTAGGGTTAGTTGTTTATTTTTAGGGTTAGTGGTTTGGGTTTAGCGTTAGTGGTTTATGTTTAGGGTTAGTGGTTAGGGTTTAGGGTTAGTGGTTAGGGTTTAGGGTTAGTTGTTTATTTTTAGGGTTAGTGGTTTATGTGTAGGGTTAGTGGTTAGGGTTTAGGGTTAGTGGTTTATGTTTAGGGTTAGTGGTTTATGTTTAGAGTTTAGGGTTAGTGGTTTATTTTTAAGGTTAGTGGATAGGGTTTAGGGTTAGTGGTTTGTGTTTAGGATTAGTGGATAAGGTTTAGGGTTAGTTGTTTATTTTTAGGGTTAGTGGTTTATGTGTAGGGTTAGTGGTTTATGTTTAGGGTTAGTGGTTAGGGTTTAGGTTTAGTGTTTTATGTTTAGGGTTAGTGGTTAGGGTTTAGGTTTAGTGGTTTTTTTTTAGGGTTAGTGGTTATGGTTTAACGAATTCATTGAAGCCCACAAATAAGTAATGTACAAAAGGCAAAATGTTTTAAACTACCGAATTCATTGAACCCCAGAAATTCAATACATTGAACAGAACGTAAACAAATACAAATCACTCGACTAACATACATAAATCAACAATTTGAACAACTCCCACGCTCAGATTGCATTGGACAGCGACGCCTGTTATACCCTTCGGCTCCACATCTACTGCATTTTGTTCGGTGCTCAGATGGTTCGACCCAATCTATCTCATTTCTTATCCTTGTTGATTTTGGCCGACCTTTCGCACGAGTTGTAGTTGGGTCAGGGATAAGTGTCCATGCGTCATTAGAAGGAGGAATAGCCGCTTCATTCCCAAGAGGCCACTATTGTGTGGAGTAAGCTTTTAAGATGTACTCATTTGTATAAACAACATCTATATATTGGTAGTAGTTCATGCTCACGTAACCACAAACTGCAATAATGTGTGAACATGGATAGTGAAGCGCAGAATACCTTCCGCATTGACAATGACGATCATTCAAGTTTACTGCCCACTTTTGTCCGCCACATTGCGTTATAGGGTTGAAGCTCTCTTCTACTTCAAACCTTGTGGAGTGGATATCATACACGCGAACGATGTGCGTACAAGCTTGTTCTTGATTTTTCCTCAGTTCTTTAACAAGCTTTGAACAATATACTTGGCCTTCATTTAACTGTCTTTGGGCTTGGCAGCCACGCTCAACAAAGTACTTTCGACACCTACTGTTGATTTCACCAATGCTGTTATGGGAATGTTGCGACAATCCTTTAAAACCTTATTGATACATTCTGAGAGGTTCATTGTCATGTGGCTATATCGACGTCCTTCTCTATCGTAAGCCATCGTCCATTTTTCCTTTGAGATACGATCAATCCATGTTGCTATGGCTGGACTCAGTTCACGAAAATTTTCTAAATTTTGATAAAAAATGTGCTTGCATGGAGTGTAGGCTGCATAAAATTAGTTATGAATAACAATTTTAAGTATAAATGAAAGTAAAATAAACGTGACCATCAAATATGAAATCTTACCCAATTTCTTCAACATTTCTTTTTGTTTGGCATTATTAAATTTTCGATTGAAGTTGCTTGCTATGTGTCGTACACATAGCAATATATTTTCCTGACACTAAAAATCTACAACTGATAGCAAAAATAATTTTATTATTTTCTAAATTTACCTTGTCTCCAATTTTTTTCTTCAAAGCATTGAAACTAATTCCACGTTTAATCTGAATCGCTTTTTTACTACCTTCAAATATTACACCATCATTATCTTCATATACCCTTCCATTGAAATACAACACTGTTATAACCGAATTCATCATATACCTACAAAAACAATATTTTAATTAATTATTCATAATAAATTCAAAATAGTAAAATGTAAGAAATAAAAAAAATGATAATACAAATTATTTTACTGCAAACTAAGAAATAAAAAAAATTACTTAAAAAAATTTACTTGAAAGTTGAAATCTAGTTTTAATTAAAAATTACTTAAAAAATTTATAATACAAATTATTTTACTGCAAACTAACAAATAAAAAAATTACTTGAAAGCTGAAATCTAGTTTTAATTAAAAATTACTTAAAAAAATTATGATACAAATTATTTTACTGCAAACTAAGAAATAAAAAAAAATCTTCAAAAAAATTACTTTAAAGCTGAAATCTACTTTTAATTAAAAATTTACTTCAAAAAAATTATCATACAAATTATTTTACTGGAAACTAAGAAATAAAAAAAATTACTTGAAAGCTTAAATTCACTTTTAATTAAAAATTACTTAAAAAAATTATCATACAAATTATTTTACTGGAAACTAAGAAATAAAAAAATTACTAACAAAAAATAACTTCAAAGCTGAAATCTAGTTTTAATTAAAAATTAATTTAAAAAAATTATAATACAAATACAAATTATTTTACTGGAAACTAAGAAATAAAAAAAATTACTTAAAAAAAATTTCTTAAAGCTGAAATCTAGTTTTAATTAAAAATAACTACAAGAAAATTATGATACAAATTATTTTACTACAAACTAATAAATAAAAAAAATTACTTAAAAAAAATTACTTTAAAGCAAAAATCTACTTCTAATTAAAGATTACTTAAAAAAAATTATCATATAAATTATTTTACGGGAAACTACAAAATAAACTATAAATCTAATTTAATTATAAAATGAATAAAAACTATACATTCAAACTGCTATAAATAATTACTTACATAAAATTATAACAAATTATTAATTTCGAAAAAGGAACGTATTATTTTGACTTCCAAAAAAGGAACGTATTATCAATTACAATTTTTTTAATATATATAAGAACATGTTATTTTTAACAAACTATCAACACCAACCTAATCTAATTAAAAATATACTAAAAATTTCATATTTACCAAATTTTTTCAGGACTCAAAAATTTTCTTTAAATAAATATCATGACATATTTCTTCTATTTTATACACACAAACAAGGATATAAAATATAAAACTAATTTAATTAAAAAATTATTAACAACTATAAATTCAAACTGGTCTAAAAAATTACTTCAAAAATATTTTATAATATAATTTATTTGACAGAAATTTACGAACCTCATTCACAAATTTAACCCTCAAGAACCAAATTTCAAACAAATTAAAAATATGATGACAAATTTTTTCTATTTTTTACACACAAACAATCTTATAAAATATAAAACTAATTTAATTCAAAATTTCATAAAAACTATACATTGAAACTGCTACAAAAAATTACTTTAAAAAAATAATAATACAAATTATTTTACGGGACATTACGAAATAAAAATATAAAACTAATTTAATTAAAGAATTACTAAAAATTATACCTTCTAACTGCTATAAAAATATAGTTAAAAAAATTATAACAAAAATTATTAATTTCAAAATTACAAAACTGATTCAAATATTTAAGTTCAAGCAAACAAATTTAAAACTTTATGTGGATAAATCCCTAAACACTCAGAAAACTCAAAGCTCCTTGTGCATTCAGAAAACTCAAAGCCACTGATTGTGAGCACACACAACTGAAAAAGGAAAGATTTCTTCGTCTAAGCTACTTCTAATTTCAAGAACAGCTAAAAACGTTATGTGATTGTGAGCACACAACTAAAAGAAGAGTTTTCGTATTTATAGGCACAAAATCACCACTCCTGATGGCTATTTTTTCTGCCCTAAATCGCCAATGGGAGTTGCAACTTGCAGGCAACTTGCCAATGGCAATTGCAACTCCCCTTTCTCTGAAAAAAGCACTTGCAACCTAGCCTGCACTGAAAAAGCGCCTGCGACGTAGCTGTAACCTCAGACCATGGAACTCGCTAGTTTGACTGGCGGTTCCATACGCTTTCTGCATATCGCCAGTTTTAATGGCGATTTTAGGACTGCATGCACGTATTGCCAGCAGCATGAGCGAGTTGCTCACCGAGACCAAACTCGCCATTGGCAATGGCGGTTTGGGTCCTGCATGGCATGCCCTCCACATTAAAAACTGCCCCCTGTCGAAAATAATAACAAAAGAACCCCATCTGGGAAAATACTTTTTAAAAAAACTCCAAATGGAGAAATTTGCCTGCTTAAGTGAGTCAACTATGAATCGCTTAAGCATGGAAAGTTTTAAAAATTGATGGCTGCTACCATTGCTTAACGAGCCCAGTGAGCAAGATTTAGCTAACTTAACAAGCCAACACATAAGCAGGCCAAATATGGATAGCTTAATCAAGCTATATTTTTTAATACTTTTTTGAATGATTTTCTAATGGAATCCAAATAAATACGTCTTTGCTTTTGCTTTATGAGCTTTTAAAAAAGGGATTAAAGTTGTATCAAGAACAAAATTAGATTTTGACAATTTTTTTTTCCAGATTTAACAAAATAACTTTTTATGTTATCCTAATGTGCATAGATGTTTTTATGAAATTTTATGTTTAAATTACTGGTTTGTTTATTATAGTTTTATGATTAGTATTTTTTAGTTTAAACTGATGTTTTTACTCCTTATCATTTACATTTTTATTTTTTTTAGTCTTTATAATTTAAAAATGGTTTTTCTAATTCTTATAGATTATATTTTAGTTTTCTTTAGTTCCTATAATTTAAAAATAATATTTTTAATCTCTATAATTTGTATTTTAATTATTTTTTAATTCTTACAATAAAATAATATAAAAATAATTAACTACAAATTAATTATAAATTATCAACTATTTTTTTTATTACAAATCATCCTGTGATAAATTAGTTACGAACTACTTGTCAATATTTTTGTAGTTAATTATAATTGATAATATTGATGGTAATGACTAAAATGAAATTAAAATATAAAATATAAGGACTAAAAAATTCACTTTCAAACTATAAAGACTAAAAGAAAATTCAAATACAAATTATAAGAACTAAAAATATCACTTTCAAACTATAAAAAGAATAAAAATGTAAATTATAGGGACTAAAAAAACCATTTTTAAACTAAAATATACAAATGATAAAACTATAGGGACCAATTTAGTAAATAAACCTAATTTTATTTTACAACATTAAAATATTCTTTTTTATTTTCAACCTTCTTTCACACAAACAATCCGTTTAAAATAATCATGATAAAATTATTTGTTTAGTTTAATAATAAATGAAAAAATATATTTACACTAGTAGATAATCTTTTAGTGAAATATCCACAATTTTATAATTTTTATTTGATAAAAAAACATCTGCGAATGTAGAAGAAAGCACATAAAAATTCAACTACTGTATACACTATCTACTGTTTATTTATTTAGGTTAAATACGTATTTTAGTGCATCAAAGTGTGAAAAAATAATAAATTAATCTCTAAAAAAATGACAAATTCAAATGTAATCCCTAAAAATATATAAAGTATGACCGATCAATTTTAAAGATGATTTAATAATAAATTAATTCTTAAACTTTACAACTTAATATTATCTTTATTCCTTTTTAATTGTCAAATTTTTATTAATATTTATATGTTACTTACAAAATTTAAGATCACATTAATTATTATTTTATCAATTATAATTTTACGTATCTCATAATCTTTAATTAATTTATTTATGTATTTATTATGAAATATAAAGAAAAATTGGTAAAAATAAGAAATTTTACAACTATTTTATTAAAATTAAAAAAATTTATCACATTTTTTTCATATAATAATCTTAAAAGACAAAATTAAGTAACATGATCTACTAATATGATAATTAAAAATATAATTTATCATCAAATTAATTCTATAATATTATAAATTAACAATAAAATTGTTTCATAAATGAAACAATTAATCTGTCACATTTTGTATAGGATTAAATTTATCAATTTGTTACCGACTGATTCTTTAGCCACAAAAATGGATATTCACCTATTTATGAATCATAACAATCAATATATATATATATATATATATATATATATATATCAGTATCAGCTAATAAGGTGTGAGATATTTGCAATTATCTTGGGTTGCAATGGAGGGAGTGTTGCTTCCCGTGTGTCCTTCACCTTCTTCTTGCTCTGCAACTCCTAAACCCAGAATCCCCATTCCGCTACGCTCTTCTTTCCCTTCTCCATTATTACACAACCGTTTCTTCTCCCAAAACGCAGCGTTTTCCCTTCGCAACTCTCTCCGCACTTCCACCTTCGCACTCGCGCAACACGAAGCTCCCGTTCTGGGCAAACCCGATAACAACAACAACTCTTCACCCTATCTTCCCAAAATCGATAAGACGGGACGCTTCTGCAGCCCCAGAGCCGCCAGAGAACTCGCACTGTAAGTTCTTTTATTTTATCGGTTAGTGGTTAGTTTTTGTTGTTACCTTAGTGGGGAATTCCAAGTTCGAAGCCACTAATATTACTATTACTATATTAGTGAGGACTGGAAGTTCAAACTCACGATCTTTCACCTCTTCTTCCTTTAACCCTTAAAAAACCTCTTTCCCAACCTCCAATTCAACCTTATGTTTTATTTATTGGATAATATTAATTGTTAGTTTTTATTTGTATATTATGGAGGATTCCAAGTTTCAAACCTACTAATATTACTATATGGCAAATGCTAACCACAAAGAATTAAAAAATTACTCATAGCTTTTTTTACGCTTTTCATTGATTTTTATGATAAATATTATTTTTTAGTTAACCCTTATTAGTGAGGATTCAAAGTTTGAACCACGACCTCTTCCTCCATCTCCCTTTAATCCTTTAACCCCATTCCTAATTATGAAGTGAACCTTATAACTCCTACTGAGACTGCAAAGTATAAACCTCTTGGTTCCATTCTTCACAGCACAATTATTAGACTTGGTACTCTGGTTTGTGACAAGAGTGTTTTGTGCAGGTCGATAATCTATGCTGCGTGCTTGGAGGGAATGGACCCGGTTCGGCTCTTTGAGAAACGGATGAATGCGCGGCGAGGTAACGGTTCGGCTTTGGTGTGAATTGTGTTACATACTTGAGGCTTGTGTTGCTAGTTTGTTAGTTTTTGTTAGTGGGAGGGATTTGAACTCATGACCTCTCCTTCTCTCTTCTCCTTTTAACCACCAAGCCAAACCTTATAACTCCTTTGTGTTGAATTTGATGTGTTTGTTTCAGAAGCCGGATATAAATTTAATGAGGAAAAGTTGTTGGAGTATAATCATATGAGTTTCGGAGGGCCGCCTGTTACTGTTGGATCGGACGAAGAAGCAAATGAGCTACTGCGGCACATTGAAGAAGAGTCTGCCATTGGTAACATAACAAGAAAACTATAGATCCAGAATCTCTCACTAAATAAGTTGAAGATGCTTGGATTGTGTTAGAAAGTTCAATGTCTCTATTTTGCATTTCTTTTACTTTAAACTTTGCAACATTTAAAAAAGAAAGCATAAAATACAGTCAACTGGATTTGCCACTGCTTCATGATATTGTGTATGCATAATTGTATGTATATACATATTTGTCATAATTTGTGTATGTATATACATACGTATGTTGAGTAGTCTTTTTTTCACATTGTTGATTTGATGTCTCCTCTGCACTGCACACTTTGTGACTTATAAATATGGTTGGTCAATTCAATTTGCTGGTCAAATTGCAGTTGTTGGGGATGAAAGTCAATCGTGTCTTTATTTTGTGTTTCTCTTGCTACCCAGGATGGAAAGTAAGCATAGGTAGTTTTTTTTTTTTTAACTTTTTGATCGTTTAAGCTTATAAGTTGTAGCATTTGTAAATCAGTAAAGCATAGGAATACAATATCAAACATTTTAGTTTAGTAGTCAATAGAACCAGAAATATAAAATAAGTCTTTACCTTGGTTGTCACTGCAACAAGGTTTTGCGTTCTGGTACTGTAAGTTAGCCTTGAAATGGTACTTCTCTACGCTAACAGTATGTTAGACAAGAGTTATGTTGTGATTACATTGTAAAGCCCATTCACAAGTAACATTATGGACACTTAAGCACCATTTTTTTTCTGCTATTAAATTGTTTCATATTTATGACATTTATTTTGGAACCTTTTAATTCAGGCACCACATATTACAGGTGAAAACTTTTACTTTTATGGTATTATATCTCAGGCATTGTAAAATTGGTACAGCCTTCCTTATTGTGTTACATTCTTTCATATGACTGAAGTCTGTGTTGTCAGTGACAACACTCTGTCACATATATGCCCGGAGAAATTTTTAATGGGTTGTAAAGCATTTATTATCTGTGCAGTTTTTCTGTTGTTGCTTTCATCTCTAGAATGTTATAATATGTTATGTTCTGCATGGCAGAAGCAGAAGTCCTTACAGCTCCTCCAAAGCTGGTATACAACAAACTGATTTTAAGGTAAATGTAGGCCCTTTACATGTAATTCATACTTCAAATTTATACTGGTAGCTAGCTAAAGATTGTCATTTCATGCCCCCACCTCCTCCCAAACACATACACGCTTCAAGACTGAGTGCTTTTGTGTGTGTGAAAGTTTGTGAGCAATGATAATAATCTAACACCATGCTTTATCTGCAGATTCACCAAGAAACTATTGGTTGCAGTCAGGGATACATGGGACAGTCATGTCCTGGTCATTAACAAAATTGCCCCACAAAATTGGAAGGTATGATAATTGATAAATACAGTAGCTTTTGTAATGAATTTATTATTGATCATCTCCCCCTTGCAAATTCATGAACCATGGACACAATTTCTTTTTATAGTTGAAAGACTTCTATGTTATTAATGGTGTCAATCTTGATCAATTATTTGTCATAAAAAGTCAAACCTCCCTGTAAAAGGGCAAATAGATAAAGTCAATGTTGAAACTTATTTGTCCCCTGATATATTTGTCATCCTTAGGAACAACCCAATAGTTGAATATAAAGACAGAAAATGCCTATATGAGTAGATCAATGAGAAGAATAAAATATCTCATGCAAAAATAGTTTAACCCAAGCTTACAAATTCAGAGACATGGCTTCCTTTTATGCTTCTTTTTTCATGTATCTCTCCCATCACCAATTTTTACACATAATGTATGTGTTTAATGTTGTGCTATTTTTGCTTTGTACTTCTTCCCTCCATTTTCTGGTTATATCATCTGTTTGTGTGCAGCAAAAGTATTTTTTTAAGGCATATTTGTTTGTATTTAATTTAAAAAGAAAAGAATACATAAACAAGTAAAAGTTGTGTAATACATAATTTGGACTTGTCTTTGGTTACATCTAAAATCTGCTGGTTTGCCATTACTGATATTATTAGGTATCAATGACCTGTTGATGTAGAATGATAAACTAAGAATACCCTTCTAGGGCATATAATATAACACTCTGAAGAAAGGAAATCTTAATACTTTATATTATTATGCAAAAAAAAAATAGTTTATTAAAGTTTACACCAACGATCTATTTAACATAACTTTATTTCCTAATAAAATAACCATACTGTATACTGGAGTAAGATAATCCAAAAGAGGATAAAATCCCTAAATAACAAATCATGAAACTTAATTTAAAAGTTCAAATTTTAAAACAACTTATATCATTATCACCAGTATTGAGTGTTATAAAACTGTTGTGAGATTTCACATTGATTATGGAGGTATTGAACTGTTAGTTTTAATGATGTTGGAAATAGTAATAATATTTACTATTTAGTGTTGTATTGGAAGTATTGAAATCATTAAGCAATCAATGTTGGAAACAACAAACAATAGGAGAGGAGTTAATGGAGGGTTGGAAATTTAAGATCATGGGAAATAGTTTCGTTCCTATTTCTTATTCTTGACATGATATCACTATCACTATCAGAGTTTCCATGACCAAGTTGTCAAGAGTTTGATACTTGTTCCCATTATTATATATAAACAATGCAATAACAAGCTAGGGTGTAGATAGGCTAGTATATTTGTCCATTGTCAAAGTGAAGAACTCGTGTGTGTGTGTGTGTGTGTGGGAGGGGGGGGTGCTAGATATGAAAACATTCTTGGGACTTTGCCGAACAGTTTAATCTTCATAAGGAAAATTCCTGATCAGTGGATGGGGTTTAATTATGGGAGATGTCATCTTTTTCTGTTTATACTCCATCCTTCCCCTGCTTCATTTAATATACAGAACATGAAATTCCTCCTATTGAAAGGCAAGTAAGCTGTTACCCTGGGCAGATTACTATTTTTTTGGATCCTAGATTTTTATCATTTTCATTTGATCACTTAGTTTATTTGCTCATCGCTGCTAAATGCTTCTCATTTGTACAACATCTTGGCTGCGCTATATACATTGAATTTACAAGCCTTGCATATCACCTGCTGCACAACCGTTATTAAGTTTGGTGTATCTCAATTTATCTGTCTTTCATTGTCAAGTTTTTCATTAGCATAGCATTTTATTTTTATTGGTTTGATAATCTTTTGATGATGTTTATTGTATCTACTTTTGTTAATGTATAATTTCGACTTTGCTTCTTTTTATTTCTAGCCCGCCCTTCTGTGGTTTCAGCAGCAGATTTGTGAATTCATGTCTGGCTTTTAATAACTTATTTCTGTTTCATTCCTTGCACACATATTATACTAATTTTTAAAGATCTCTTTGTTTGCTAATGCTCATAGTAGTTTGCATCTTATCTATTGATGATTTCAGAATGAACCAGCTGCGAAGATTTTAGAGCTGTCTATTCTTCACTTGGCCATGTCCGAAATGGAAGTGCTAGAAACGAGACACCAAATCGTCATTAATGAGGTACATCTTAAGTTTATGTGATGAGAAGAGAAATTGATGTTAACCCAAACCGAGCAATGACCGGTGTATAAATTAAGCTAACCAAACATTACTTAACCTGGCCTATCTATCTATCACCAAAATATATTTTAAAAAAATATTCCAAAATGTTATACTTTTAACTTTTTATTTTATCTTTAGATTAATTTTATATATGATACTAGTATTATAATCCATGTCATGTCTTATTGTGTTTAAAATTTTATCATATTCACGTGCCCATGTTGTATGAAAAATGTTTATCTTGTATGGTATAGTTTTCACACAAACACCAAAAAAATAACTCTGTATATAATTGTTTTGAAGGCGGTAGATCTTGCTAAACGGTTTTGTGATGGAGCAGCCCCTCGCATCATTAACGGCTGTCTCCGCACATTTTTCCGAGAACTGGAGCTTGAAGCATCGAATAACCAGGTTTAGTTGACCTTGATGTACATTGTCAGATTGTCTACACGTTGTAGTTCTTGGGTCATTGAAAAGCTTGACGTGCATTTCAGGAAATATCACCTATGGGGGTTTGATAATTTGCATATTGACCTGTAGACAAGGCCTGAGTTAGGAATCGTGTTGTTTGAAACTGGTAGAGTTATTATGACATTTTGTTTTTACAGCAGTTATTATGACATTGCAATATTGTAATCGTGTATATGTATATTTTATGTATGCTAGCTCGTGGGATTTGTAATAAATTTTGTTTAAGTTAAAGAACTTTTGAAATTTAATTTAATTAAGTACTTTTGAAACATGGTACTACAATTAAAATGTGTTATTTCACACTCTTTCTGTTTCTCAACAAACAGCACCTCACACAATACAGTCACTTCTTGTTCATCCACTCACACCTGGCTTTCCCATAACAGAATATTGCGCTTGACGCACCTTGTTATCTTTAGTGTCACTCTTGTTTCGTTTGTGGTATTATTCATTTGCTTATGGAAGCTCCATTATTGTGACCCTGGCAACTACTTTTTCGTTTGCTCTACTTGTTCACTACTGTTGCTTATCAGTTTTAGTTTTTTTTTTTTTATGTCTGCTCCTCTCATTTTGGTTTGCCTTTTTTCTGATGGTCTGTGTTTAGATCAGTTGGCGCAGTCTTATTTTTCAGTGCTTGTTAAGCTTAAGGGGCCTTTGTTAGGGGAAATTTTTCTTTGATGTTGGAGAATTATGTAATTCTTGGGAATCGTGGTTTAGTTAGTCATCGTAAACATTTAAATAAGTTTTTTACGAATTGAAGAGTTGTATGATATTTTTATCAATTATTTTAAATATTTATGAAATTAATAAGAGTAACATGATATTTATACTGTAATAAAAAAAATTAAACTCAAGAAAGTAAGATTTTCACTTCTTTCATAGTGAAGTTTTTAAAAATAGATACCAAACATAAGAAACTAATGATTCTCAAAAAACTCAACTTCTTTCCTACCAAACACCTCCTAAGATGCATGTTTTGTTTATTATGCTTATATCCTTTGTCAAATTTATGGACATGCACTACATAGGGCCATAGGATGGTGTATCCGTGCTTCAAGCTCTAAAACTTAAGTGCCTTTATTTTCTTTTGGGTTAGTAGGTCTATGCCTTCTCATCTAAACAAACAAACAACAAAGAGAAAAGTTAGGTTTAATTGATGGTTCAACCAAGTTAAATATATGGGTGTGGTACACACATATATAGTACTTATATTCCTTAAATCTCTTTGTGCAAGGTCATTTAATTTAGGCTATGTTTGACAAAATTAATTGGTAGTCGAAAGTTAAGAAGCTAATTTATTAAATTAGAAGTATTATGTAAAATTAGCTATTGAAGTAGCTGAAAAATATAAAATGTTAGACAAATACTAAAATCATGATTTATTTAAAAAGATAACAGGAAAATAAATATATATATCGAGGATAAAAATAAAATAAAAAGTTAAAAGTCAACATTTTAAAAAATGCTACTTCAAGTAGCATTTCAAGAAGCGCTAAAATCTATTGAAAAACTACTAAAAAAGTTTGTTTATTGAACAATCAAATAAGTTTTTCAGCAAGTAAAAAAAAGTTAGAAACTAATTAAAATATCTTGTCAAACATAACCTTATTGAAATGAGACTATTATACTTGGTATTGCGTGAACTATCATTATAGTTAAATTAAAATTGGCACTGTAGTAATTAAATTAGTAAGAAGCTAAATAAATATGATTCTCTAAGAAGACATTGACAATTTTTTTTTTACATTCTCATTTTAGTTTTTCTTCTTATTTATTCTATTTTATTGTTTAATTTTAGGATTTGTAATGAAATTAATTTTAAAAAATGCACAAAAATACAAAACCAACATTTTCATCTTCCTATAAAACTACAACAAAAAAAAAATTATGTAACAAACCACACTCAAAAGCCACTAAGTGCAACTCGCCCGAGTGGGATGGAAAATTGACTATTTGTTGATCTCTGCGGTTGATGTCAAAGATGAAGTGCAAAGATGGATTCAAACTCAAGCATGACTTAAGGCAGTAGTTTCGTCTGTGTAGTGATAAACTTGATAATTTTCATTAGCAACAAGAGTTAGGTTTAATTTGTTATAATGTAGAGAAAATTCAAAATGTTTTATGAGACACGTTACTAGATTAAGGGTATTTTAGGATAAACAATAGAAATTGTGTTAAAAAGAAAGAGAGAGCTGTGAATAGCAATCACCTTTTTTTTTATATAATATCTTAGTTTTGTTATGCAATAAACTTGGTAGCAAAGTTTATTCTTTTGGTGAAGTTCTCAAACTTAGGGAAATATGAATGCTGGAAGAAATGTATAAAGGGTGATGAGAATCAGGGCCGTGTAAGATGTAAGGCAAATTAGGCATCAGTCTAAGGCTTCGTCGAGGAGCTTGAAGGCCTCCTCAGAGGCCACGTGGGGGTTCTTGTCGGGGTGGAGGAGTAGGGCGAGCTTCTTGTACTGCCTCCGGATGACGCTGCTGCTGGCGAAGGGCTCTACGCCGAGGGCGCGGTACCAGTCTGGCGCAGCGAGGACGGAGAGGGCAGCGACGGTCTCCGACACACCAGTGAGGTGCGGGCAGAGGCGGTGGGCGCGCTTGGCGTACTTCAGAGCGGATTTGGCGTTATTGTTGGAGCCTTTGAACTTGGACTCCGCCATGGCCTTGAGGCGCAGTGCTTCGGATTCTGCTTCTGCCATTGGAATTTGGTATTTTGGGGAATTGAAGTGAGGTGAAGTGCAGTGCAGTGAGTAGAAGAAACGAGAATTTGGGGGAAATGGGCATTGGTGTTATGGCTACGGCCCACAAAATAAATGGGTTGTGTGACGGGACTGAATGGGCCGAATTAGAGTGTTGCTAAGTGCACCCAGTATTATTGTTGGTGTACCCAGCATTCTAAAAAAATGATAAAATTGTTCTTGTTTGGTTTTTCTCTTACGGATTAAGTTGATTCGGAAGTCTCTTCTGGATCAACTTGATCTGTAAGAGACTTCCGGATCAACTTGATCCGTAACTTCCGGATCAACTTATCCGTAAGAGAAAAATAAAAATTTTATTAATTATACAAGATATTTAAAGATATTTATTTTGCTAATCAATCATAATCATAATTCATGTTAATCAATCAATCATAATCATAATTCATGCTAATCAATCATAATTTTCTAAAAGAGGATATATCTATATATAATCATAATTTATGCTAATTATGATTGAATTAGATTTAGTTTTCTCGGATATATCCTCTTTTAGGGAATTATGATTGATTGATTAGCATGAATTATGATTATATATAGATATATCCTCTTTTAGAATTATGATTGATTAACATGATTGATTGATTAGAATGAATTATGATTGATTAACATGATTGATTGATTAGAATGAATTATGATTATATATAGATATATCCTCTTTTAGGAAATTATAATTGATTAACATGATTGATTGATTAGCATGAATTATGATTATGATTGATTGATTAACAAAATAAATACCTTTAAATATATTGTATTATTAACAAAATTTTTATTTTTCTTCTTACGGATCAACTTGATCCGGAAGAGACTTCCGGATCAATTTACGGATCAACTTGACCCGTAAGAGGAAAACCAAGCAAGGACAATTTTGCCATTTTTTAGAATGCTGGGTGCACTTAGCAACACTCGCCGAATTATTGTTGTAGGACATTGGATGTTTTTACCTCCCTATTTTTATATTGTGATAAAAATACTAGATTAAATTTAACCATTGATACTTTCTTAATAAAAAGGATAGATTGAAAGGTGTAATACCTTATAAAAAAACCTAAATTTTTTCATGTAAATAAAATTTCCTAACAATAATTTTATTGAAGAATAATTCTTAAAAATAATTATTCTAATTTATATACATGTAGGCTAAATACTTTTGAATATATAACAATTAAAAACCATCATACTTGTGTTATTTTATGTTTTCCTGGGCTTTAGTCGTCTCTGGTTAAAGGAAAAATGAATATATAAATAATATTATAATTGAAATTCAGAATAAATAAATATTTTTTGACATATAAAACGGGTTTGCATTGGCTTTAGAATCCACAGAAAAAATGGTTATCGAAATGGATATAGAGCCAAAATTTCGTGAAAAACATAAAATTCATTAAAAAACTTCATTTTGATGAAAATATTAGTAATGAGATCACACATTAACCTGAAGAATCTTTTTGTATTGAGTATTTTTATATATATTAGATCAATCAATTAATTCTATTGAGACACGATTTGAACAATTTTTACAATATGAGACTATTTTTGGTTTTTTATTTGATTCCAAAAAAATTAAAGCTTTAGATGATGATGAATTGAAAAAATATTGTATTAATCTTGAAAAGTTTTTAAGGTTTAATGAATGCTATGATATTGATGGTCTTGATTTATTTTCAGAATTGAAAGTATTAAGAGAAGTGTTAAGAAAAGAAGTTAGCACACCAATAGAAGTATTGAGTTATATTAAAACTTTAGATTCTTTTCCAAATGTTTACATTGCATATAGAATTTTATTGACAATCCTTATAACAGTTGCTACTGTTGAAAGACGTTCTTCAAAATTAAAATTACTTAAATCATATCTAAAATCAACAATGTTACAAGATAGATTGAATGAGTTAGTTATTTTATCTATTGAAAGTAAAGTGTTAGAATTGTTTGATTATAAAACTCTGATAAATGATTTTGCAGTTAAAAAAACTAGAAGATTAATATAAAAATTGATATTTTATATAATATATTAAGTCTCTTTAAAATTCTTGTAAAAAAAGACATTTTTAAATAATAAAATAAAGCAACTCTTAATTTTAATGAAACATCCCTTTGTTAAACCGAATCTTCCATAATGTAAAAATTAATGCTTGATGGAAGTTTTTAATTTGTTCTATCCAATACACAAAGGGTTGTAAATATTTTTTTTATCATTTATATGTTGTAAATATGAATGCACTAGTAATTAGTTTAATGATAAAATATATTCTACAGATATATTTCTGTCTCTTGGCAACTCGTGAGAATTGAATATATTATAAAGATGAAAGGTCGTTACAATTTTTTTTAGAATAAATATTTATATACAATTCCTAGATTTTGTTATAAAATTCACATATTGTATGAGTATAAATACATGAGCACACACCAAACTAGTCTCAAATTAAGTAAGGTGCTAATTATTAGCGGCTAGCTAAGTAACCAAGTAATTAATGGAGAAAATGAGGGTGATAGTAATTACTGTATTCCTATTTATAGGTGCAGCAATTGCAGAAGATGTTGGTATTGGTCTCCTTAGCGAAGCTGAGGCGTATGTGTCTCCTAAGTTAAAAAAGTTCATCACACCTTGCACTTCGCATGTTGGTGAAACATGCAGTACTACTAGTAGTAGTGGAAGTGAAGCATTAATGCAGAACCAGGGTGGGTTGGCTCTTTGCCTTTTCGATTCTATGGAGAGATGCTTGGTAGACCATGGTGCCCAACTTTATCAAACAAGTGTTACTAACCTTCAAGTTGAACCTTCTGAAGTATTTCCAAGGAAGAATAATCCACAAGGTGGACGTAAGTCCAAATTAGATGACCATCAAGTTCAACCCTTATCATTTCGATTACCACCATTTCGATTACCACCAATGCCAAAACTAGGACCAACAAGTCCGATTATAAGAACGATTCCATCACCACCCATAGCTCCTCGAGATTTGTCACTCATTGAGACTATACAATTACGAACTGCCTTGAGAACCTGTACTCATGTCACTGCACGAACTTGTCTCACTGCTCCAAATGTTGCCACATCTGATTTAGAGGCTTGTCTCACTCCATCCATGAATCAATGCATCTATCCTCGTGGAGCTGAATATGGTACGTGTTGTTTTCCCAATTAATTCTCCGTTTTTTTTCATAAAAGAAACCATTTATAAATTATGAAATACGATTAATACACTTTTATTTTTGCATTTTACTTACAAACTTACTTCATGTATAAACCTTGTAAAAAATAAATTCTATCTTGACTTCTCACTACTTTATTATATACTTCTAATTGTTTTAGTTTATACAAATGTCATTCATATCAATAACATTTTATTCATACAAATACAGGAATAATGCATTCTTTCATGTGAAATTTTCGAGTAACAAAATCATGAAGAATATTTAATTTTTCTCCATTGATATTAAATAACTGGGGTTTTATCGATCAAATTTTATATTGTCCATATATTAAAAGAGAGATAAATACATTTTTTAAAATGGAAAATTTATGTAAAAATCTAACTCGAGAGAATTCATTTTACACAAATACATACACGTAAGTGCATTTAAATTTATGTGTAATCCCGTGTATAATACTATGTTTTAGTAGTATAATAATGTGGCTTTTAATGATTTTCTTTCTTAAATTAATTATATTTATCAGTTGTTTAGATTTTAATTAAGTTTTAAAAATTATTTTGTTGATGCAGGTAGCCCGCCTATTAGGGCGTAAATTATTTCAGGCATAAAGGAAAATATGTTGGAAGTATTGCTAGTAGAAGAATAGCCAGACATGCGTCAACTAGATTTAAGCTAGCTAGCTTGTTTTATGATGAAGGATTTGTTATACCTTCAAAATTCCAAGTAGCTACTACATTGACATGCATAAATAAACATTGAATGTCACGAACGATATGGTGTTCCTACTAAATAATAATAAAACATGCTTTATTTCTATTTTTTCGTTGGATTCTTAGCATGCATAATCAATTCAGGTTGAACCTAGCTGCATCTGTTGAACGGGGGAAATCCAAATCCGTGTTGAACCCCCAATCTTAACAACAGAGTTCTTTATATTAATATTTTGTATCATTAATTGGGCAAATTTAGACTCTATTCTTTGCATCGTTCTTCAAATATACTTTTTTTTAGGGAATTCTTCAAAGATACTTAAACATACTTGTTTTATCATGGGTTCCCTACTTTCTTCTTCCTTTAGACTTTCCAATTCACATTCTGCTGATTCTTATATAATTTGTTATGTTCTTTTTCTAATAATTTCATCATCATCTTTCACTTTTTTAAAAGATTGCACATGTAAACTCTGACTTTTAGGCTTAATTATCAATTTGGTCTCTAAATTATTTTAAAAGATTCAATTTGATCACTAAATTTTTAAATAACTTAAAAAGTTGTTTTCTAAATATGTTGAATGTTGTTAAACTATGAACAACTTTTGAAATTATTTAGAATTTTTTTAATATCTATTGAATCAATGAGTAATTCATTGGATTGATCTAATGTAACTGAGTTGATGATCAAATTGAATCTAATAATATTATTGTAAGCTCATATAGAGTCGCCTCATGTGTGTTCCCACCCCAATTTGTGAGGAAAATATAATTTAATTTTTCAAAATCAAAAAAATAGCATTGCAATTTATATATATATATATATAATTTAGCACATTTTTTAAAATAAATTATTGTCCTAATCAAGCTATTTAACTATATATAACCGTGGCATATAATAATTGCACTTTGTTAATGAACTAAAACTTCATATACCAAACATTATATTTTTAAATAATAAAATGAAATGGCTCTTAGGGTGTAGTGAATCAAGATTTTAAAAGATTATTTTGTCATATAAAATTTTGTGAATTTTAAAAGATTTTGTATGAATGTAATGACTTTAAAGATTTAAAAAAAAATTTATGATTAGGATTTTGTAGTTCAAATTTTAATGAATTTACAAAATATGAATTCATAAAATTTGAAAGGGTATTATGAATTTTTAAGATTTCAAAAGATTTCGTGAATTTAAAAAAATATTCAAAATTATTAATAAAGATCCATGAATTTTGTTCACTAACACTTTAAATAAAATTTATCTTATATAAAAACCCTCAACTTGTTATATAACAAATCAATTTCCCCTAGTATATTTACAAGCATAATAGGATGATTCTCCTTCAATCATCAATCATGTTTATAAAAACTATATACCATAATATCAGTCAATAACATGAATATTTGTAGTCATTCTCACAATAACGATCATACCAAACAAAAAATATATCCAACAATTGTTTCAAACCTCATTTTTATATTTATCCAATTATACATGAGTCAACTTCTCACATTCATTAAAATTATATATTTCTTATGTTCATATATATTCATATTCATTTATATGTATTAGCACATAATCAAGATATCCCAAATTCAAAGAATTGAGAAGATCTTTCATATGACACATTCAAGGGCATGTTAACCATTGGTCAAAAGAGTAAAATAAATTATGAATATCTATCGCTTTTAACAAAGAGACAATGGATTATGTGACGAGAAAAGAAAAACATGTTAATGGACAAGAAAAGAAAAAAACATAGTCTCATGAAATCTCAAGGTTTGAGTGAGATTATCTCATAGTGAATTTTCATATAAAAAATCTTATGAAATCCATTAACATTCATCCTAAAAATGAATTCACTGAAATTTGTATACTTTTAAATATATACAGAGTTTCTTTAAGTTGTAAAAAAATCTTAATTAAATACCAATAAATTTTATGGATTTTTTTTAAAAAAATCCTAATAATCTTGATTAAATACCAGAAGACTTATTTTTATTATTTAAAAATTTTGATTGAATACCTCAAGACTATTTTACCCAAAAAAAAATCTTTTAAAATTTTTTGAAATCCTAATTGAACACACCATCCTTTGAATGAAGAATCTCTTTGTTAAACCCACTTTCTCCCAAATATCAACATTAATGCTTGATGCAAGTTTTTGTTCTATCCTATAAACGAAGGGCCGTAAAATATTTTTTAATTTTATACTAATTTTATAAAAAATACTTGATAATTTATTGAATATAATTAAAAATAATAATTACATATATAACTATATTTTTCTTACGTGTATTTTTTTAAAAGAAATATTCTAACCCAAGGTCGCATGTATAGTCACGCATCAAATGTATTGCCTCTTTAAAATAAATAGTTACAATTAATTAAAAAGATTATTACAGTTGAAAATTTCATAAATATATGATAATCATTAATTTTTTTAATCAAAAATCAAAATTAACTATATATTTTCTAAAATGTATTCTCTTATTTTAAAGGAGTTAAATTCTTAAATGTAATTAAACATCTCTTCGAATGGAAATTTAAAGTTTAAACCATATCACTTTAAACAACTTGTTGATTATATATACATATACATCTATAAAAAAAACACTCTTTAACTGAAGAAAAAGGAAATAAATAAATATGAATGCAATAGTAATGAGTGTAATGATAAAATAAATTTATTATTTTATGTAACTATATTCCATTTTAATGTTAGAAAGGAAGATATTTTTCTAGCTCTTGGAAAGCAAACGAGTCATAATATATAATAAGATGAAAGGTCAATATATATAATGTTTTTTTATAATAAACATTTATTTACATTTCCTAGATTTTGTTATATTTATATTGCAAAATTCACATCTTTTGTAAGTATAAATACATGAGCACCAATCAAATATTTCCACGGATGAAAAATATTTGGCTTTGTAAACTTTAAAAAGTATATCTTAGTTGGTTGTCAATTTTCAACCTTGTTTTCCTAACATGATAAGATTAAAGCATGTAATTGCCTTAAGCCTATGCCTCCAAATTCTTTCTTCATTGTTATTTTATCCCAACTTAATAAGTTTATGTCTCTCCTTTGTTGATTATTTGAATCCCACCAAAATGAATTCATCATTTTCTACAATTCATCTTCAATAATGAAAGGAAGCAGAAAAACACTCGTGCAATAAGTGAAAATTGATTGAGCAATTAATTTAATAAGAATTTTTTTACCCGCTTTTGATAATTACTTGTTTGTTGAGTGGTTGATGCGGTTCCAAAGGCTATCTTTGATATAGCCAAAGAGTGCTTTATTTCTTTTTCCAATGATTACGAGTAGCCCTAGGTATCTACTAGAACCAATGCTCTCATTAACAACAAGAAATGAAAAGAAGTTGCACCTTTAGTCATGTTTGGTGTTTGAATTGAAAAAAAATAGATTTCTCATTTATGGTAGTTGATGAGTTGACCCGATGCTTTACCACATGTGTCTAAAGATTCCTTAAGAATAAAGATCCCATTATCATCATCCCTGGAAACCAAAAAATAGTCATCAACAATTAAAAGGTGGGAGAGAGGAGGAGCCCCTCAACATACCGAACCCCATTGATATCACCTCTTGCCTCTCTATTTTTTTAGGATAGCTGAAAGTCCCTCGGTGCAAAGTATGAAAAGGGAGGGTAATAGTGGGTCATCTTGTCTTAATCCTCTCTTTGGAATAATTTTCCCCCATTGCTTCACCATTAACAACCACCAAGAATTGAAATGTTTGTAAATAAAGTTTCATCCAATTTATCCATTTTTCATTGGGTGGGAAAGTGCCTTGTTCAAGCCAGCAAACTTTAGAGTTAAAGAGTTAAGGACCACATAAGTGCCAAAATTTCTTGTAGAAAATAGGGTTCAATGCATCTAAGCCTAAAGATTTGTTAGAGCCAATCTGGAAGAGAGCATTCTTGAACTTATCAATAGTAAAGTGTGCCAAAAGTGAGTCATTGTCATAAGGGAAAACACATGTTGGAATTTTATTGATAATTGGGAGAAAATCATTACAATTACTCTCTGGTTGGAATACCTCATGAAAGTAAGAAGAAACAACATCAGAAATACCATTGTGATCATAAACAATATCACCATTTACATTGACTAAAAAAGAGATAAAAATTTTCTTTTTCCTTGCATTAGCAATTGCATTGAAAAAATTGAGTTGGAATCACCATCTTTAAGCCAAAAAATATTTGCTCTTTGTCTCCAATAAGCTTCTTCTTGAGCAATCAAAAGGCTGAATTTTTTTGCTGACAGCATGACGTATTTGATCGAGTTGCCTACTAACATCATCAATTTGGTCTCTAAATTGTCTCCTTAAATTTCGGCCCCATGAATTCATCTCATTTGTGAAAGATTGAAGTTTTTTAAAGGAAATCACGTTGTGGATCATTGGCCCATCCTTGTTGAACAATTTCTGTGAGATCAAGGTAAAAAAGCCAAGAGTTTTCAAACCAAAAAGGCTTATGGAAAATTTCTTCTTCTAGCATCTAACATGAGCACAATAAAGGAATGATCATATTTTGATGTTAATCCATTTGAGAGTTTGGAATTTGGAAACAAAAATCCAGTCTAGGGTTGTCAATCCACAATCTAGTTTCTCCTCTGTAACATCATGTTTTCTTCATCTCCTGGTCCACATGTATTGGTAGCCTTCCATTGGAAGGTCATAAAGGTTGTAGTCAATGAGAGTTTCTCTAAAGCCATTTAGAAGCTAATTTGGGTGATTCACTAGTCCAATCTAGTCATTGTTGTGACACCCTCTACCCCTCACATATATATTAATAAAGGAATAAAAATTCAAATATTAATTAAAAGTATTTTTAAAACATTTTTAAATACAAGCTTTTCAAATGGGTAAAAGGCTCACATTCACTTTCTTCTACATCATATTCAAACTTGTCCAAATAAATAATAAAGTCATCTCGACTAAAAGAAAGTCATATAAGTCTCATACAATTAATATAGAACCTATATCCTAATGTCACATCCTATTAGAGCGTGGTGTTCCCGTGTCCTCTAGCATGAGGTTCTTCATAGTTATCCACCTATTCATCTGCTCCCCCGAACACAAAATTCAAGATCATCACAGGATCCAAACACAAACAGCAAACCGGGAGTGAGTTATCACATTGCTAACTACTAGAGAGAAACAACACAATATATAGTAGCCAAATACAATTTACTTAGCATATCTCACATTATTTCATCACTTTGTCATTCATCAATCATACCTTTCAATCATCAATCATTATACACAGGAATCACACACTCCGATCAAGACATAATAACACATCAATTTCATAATAAACAATTAGCAAGCGTATGCGACATTTATGCTAAGACTCCAGCCTATATGCAATGTGGTACCATGTCAGTGAAAAACCACCCTGGGGCGCTTAGGAGTATATAACAAGACACACCACACAATGGGTTTGTCAGGTCACTCTCACTAAGTAAGATCATAGGGAGACCAGTCAGGGTCACGATGTTTTGCGAGAATGCTCCAACCATATGGGATCAACATAGGCTTAAAGGAGCACTCAAACTCGGTGACCCCCAAGGCCTACACTCCGAAGAGTCCGTCAGGGCCTCTCCCTCCTGATTCAGGTCCAACCCCTAAAATTATTTTAGCACACAGACTCTATCTATGAACTGTACAAAACACACGACTCCTCAATTGTTCTCAAAATAATTTTAACTCGTCGCCCTTTAAGGGTCTTATCATTAACTCGTCGCCCTTAAAGGGACTTAACATTAACTCGTCGCCCTAAGAGGGACTTAACATCAACTCGTCGCCCTAAAAGGGACTTATGATCGTGTGATTGTACAATTTATAGTTCACAACTCGATGCACATATATATCTCAATCATATACATACTCAATTTATCACATACACTTAATCCCAATCACAATGGTATAATCTCAATTTAACATGTTATCACACCTCATGAATCATGTACACTTTACCTATGAACTATGCAATACACACATCTACTCAATTGTTTTCAAAATCATTTTAACTCGTTGGGTTTCCACAGTGGATCCCATCACAATACTCGTCGCCCTTAAAGGATCTTACAATTGTGTGATTGCACAGTTCATAGTTCACAACTCAATACACACATCTCATCTCAATACACATGTATTTCATCATCCGTCACATGTTCAATTTATCACATACTCACAGTTTGAATCATCATTTCATAACCTCAACATAAAAATTTATACAAAAGATTTCATCACAACATGGGGTGTAAAATCCCTGAAATAGTTTCTCACAATTATATCAAAATCAATTAATCAAATTCATGGGTTAAACACAAAGACATCAAGAGCACTCAAATTTATCAATCAATTCTCATCAGGACATCAATTGGTACATAGAACACAATAATATTGTATTTATAATCATAAAGGAAAAATTATAATTAAATAAACATCCCAAAATAAACCCAAATTTAGTTCTCTAACGATCCCTACATATGTTCATTCTAACCCCCAATTGCGATAAACTCATCCCTTACCTCTGAGCGGACTCACGTGTCTTCAGCCAGCGATAGTAACATCTATAGCGGTTCCTTGAGATTCCTTCAGTTATTCCCCCAACTGCTCCGATAGAATTCCCAAATGTCAGAGAGATGGAGAAGAGATTGAAGCCTCCACTTATACTGTCTTTATGAGATTCCTTTTTCTCCCTCCACAAATATTATCTCGAAAATCCCAACAGTGGAAGTGTGTGTAATTGAATTTCAAACAACATATCCAAATTTCATGAAAATCCAACGGGAAATTGAAATGCTACAATGCGAAGGGTTTTCCTCTAAGCTCATATATTATTTTGAAATTCCCAACGGTGAGAATGTTCGAAATTGGGTTTTGAACATGGTATTCAAATTTCACGATGATCCAACGGTGAACGAGTCCAAGATCGTCGTTTTTCTGAGACAGGTTTGATGGGCTGCGGGAAAAAGAAAGGGTTTTGAGAGGAGAAGGGAAAAAACGAAAATAAGGCCAAAAAAAGGCACCTGACTTACCATAACTATTTATACCTAGGGTATTCAGCCTATTATTTGCTCTATATTTATTTATTTATTTATTTTATAAAAACAAACTCTATTTTATTTTCTATCAAACAAATAAATGAAATATCCTTTTTATTTTCTCTCAAATCATTATTTTAATTAATAATTATATCTCCTTATTTATTTATTTATAAAATCTCATCATTTTTCTAAAACTCTATTTATTTATAAATAACAATTCTTTTTAAACTAGATTACAAAAATTGGGATGTTACAAATCATTAAAGTCACCAAATATGCACCAAGGGAGAGAAGTGTTTGTTCCTAAAGTCTGAAGAAGGTTCCAAGAATCCTTTCTTCTTTCTTTTTCAAGGATGCCATAGAAGGCTATTAATCTCCAGGTTGGAAAAACTGTTTGATGAACCTAGACATTGATGAAGTTGGAAGAAAAGTTTAGAAGGTGATAGTTGAAAGCATGTCTCCAAAGAAGGCCTAACCTTCCACTTCTACCATTAACATCTATAGCAAAGCAAGACTCAAAGTCGAGTTGGGATTTTATTTCTTCAATATTTTTGAAAAAGTGAGTGACCTACTTCTGTAAAAGCTTGTAAGCTAAAATAGATCTTAGATATATTGCAATTTCCTAAGTGAAAACCCTCTTATGAGGAGAAATCTCTCTTTGAGCAGTCTAAATACAAAAATCTTTTGTTGTTGAAAGTCCAACAAGTGGCTGGCAAAGGTTGTAATCAATGGTGTTGTTGGTCTAGTAGTGGCAAAGTGTGAAGTCCAGTGGGGTTGTTGGCAGGTTGTTGAAATCCAGTGGTTGGTTGGTCCGACAATGACTCATTGTGTTGGTGAAATCTCATCTTGAAGGGTGTAAGAACTAAACGTAGTCCAAGTTTGGGATGAACTAATATAAAACTCAGTGTGCATCATCTTCCTTCTCTCTCTCCCTCTACATGGTTTTTAAATTGTAATATGTTTACTGGTTTTTGACTATGACTAAGGAAAAAAAACTCCTTTGATAAACACACTTAAAACTAAACCCTTTTTTTTATATATCAAAGTCTTTTCAACTAAACAACCTTTTAAAACAAAGTTCTGAACTATGAAAACTCGTTTTCTAGAATTGTTTGCATTTTCGTTTTGAGCTTAGAATTATTCTTCATTCTGAACTTATATCACAATAAACTTTGTCTTCAAAAAAGAATCAAAGTTTGTAAAAACACAATTCAACTCTGTCTTCTTGTGATATTTTTGTCACTTCATCATGCATTTGAAAATCTCAAAGTACGGGCCAAATTCACTTACACCAGGTCCAAATCCTAGTAGGCAGTGAGAGTACTCACAATTTCATACAACAATGAGTGGCACAAGACTTGGGTTTAGTATCAAGCCCAACCAGACTTCTGAAGGTCTTGGTGGATAGTGGGGAACAATTAACATGTGACCAAGTGTGTAAAGGGTGAACTAGTATTCAGGATCATTTATTTATTGTGGATTTATGTGTTTTGGAAATGAGTGGGTCATGTTAGAATTAATTTCTCATGTGAGAGACATGTGACTTATGTAGGGACTAATAAATAAATAATTAATAATTAGGGATTAAATTGTAATTGGGTTAAATGGAGAAGTTTCTAAAGATAATTGCTACTTGATGGAAGTACTAGTTATAAAATGGATTAATACCTATTAATGTAAAACAAGGTCCCATTCTTGACAAAAAAAATGTTTTCTCTAATCTTTATTCATCACAAACGTAGAGAGATAGAAAGAATAGTTAGTCAAGGGAGTGAAATCTTGTTTCTTTCCTCTTCCAAGAAATCAAAGTGCACTCGAGAGAAGTCTCACTATGGAAAAAGGTACACATTGTTTATCTATTATTTGTGAGAATCATAAGTTTTAAGATCTTGTTGATTTCCTATAATTGTTAATCTAGGAAACCCTTAAAATTTTTACATGTGGTATCAATGCATGAGTTATGAAATTTATGATTCCCCAAGAATGATTTATTTTCTCTCAATTATGCATGAACCCTAATTATAAAATTTCGGGATTTTATTTTTCCAGTACATGTGTTTTCGTTGTTCCATCTTATGCTATTTGATATATAATAAAGAGAAAGTCTTTTAATTTGAATAGAATGAAAGGAATACGAAACGTGAAATCTCTTTGCCATGTACAACTTAAAAGCATTCTTGCTGAATTGAAAAAGCAATTCTGGTTGAATTGAAAAAGCAATACAAATAAGGAATTCTTTTTGGAATTGTTATTCCAACCCACTTTTTTCTATTCTCAATCCCACGTGCTCATTTTTTTCCCAATATTATTGTTGAATTTCATTAAAGGATTTAAAGTTTATTTCATGGAATTAAATTGACGTGAATGCTTTAAAATTGTTCGTAGCAATAAATATGTATATGCTACATATTTGCTTGAACGTGTTTGAATGCAAAAGACAAATAAATGTGAATATTATTTTATGGTCTGGAATGAAATTAATAAAATGGATATGAATTGATAATAACAATAAGTATGTGCAAATCATATATTTTGGTTGGAATTAAGTGTATGATAGATTTGTTAGTCACCAAAGTGACCAAATCTATAAGGTTATTTAATTTCAAATTAATGATTATTTCAACTACTCATAGAATAATGATGCTAAATTATATGATTATTGGTTTATGGGTACATTGAAATTCATTGTTATAAGACATTTATGGATCGTTCAAAAGTTGATTAGTTGTTCTTATAATTAATGAATATAATTGTTGACAATTTGTGTGTATCATTAGTTTTATTTATATACCCAAAGGAAATAGGTACTACTAATTGGTGCATATTTAATTGCCAAATAATGTCAAGAATTTTATTAGCATCATCATGTTTATATGTTGTGTGTTGGTGTATCACCCAAATGAGAGCATCAATATATATTGACTACTATTTGAACGAATCATATGTATAACATGTGTTTTATGTCTCAAAACACTTATGTGAAATTTATTATGAAGAGAAAATTCATTATAAAGCTTGGGAAAGATCTAGCAGACTTAGCCTAATGTTCATGAGAATGACTGTTGCAGACAATATTAAGATAACTCTTCCTATGATCGATAATGCTAAAGAGTTTATGGGGTTAGTGGGAGAGAACTCTTAAATAGCTGATAAGTCTCTTGCTGGGACATTTATAAGTACATTGGCCACCATGAAGTTTGATGGTTCACATACTATGCATGAACATGTCATTGAGATGACAAACATTACAACAAGACTTAAGACCTTAGGAATGACTGTGAATGAGAATTTCCTTATTCAGTTTATTTTGAACTCATTACCGTCTGAGTATAGCCCATTCCAAATGAGTTATAATACCATGAAAGATAAATGGAATGTGCATGAATTGCACAATATCTTAGTTCAGGAAGAAACGAGGCTTAAGAATCAAGGAAGTCATTTAGTTCATTTTGTAAGCCAAGCTGGAAAGAAAATAGTGAAGAAGGATGATAAAGGCAAAGGGCCATTAAAGATCAATGACAACTCTTTGCAAATCTAGAAGAAGGTATCAAAGGGAAATAATTGGCAATTTTGTGGGAAATCTGGACACTTCCAAAAGGATTGTCCAAAGCGTAAGTCTTGGTTCGAAAAAAATGTGAGCTTAATGCTCATGTATGTTTTGAATCAAACTTAATTGAAGTTCCCCATAATACATGGTGAACTTATTCTAGATATATGAGTCATGTTTCTAATACTATGCAGGGATTCCTTACCATCCAAACCATAAGCCCAAATGAGAAGCTCATCTCCATGGGGAATAGAACAAGAGCTCTAGTGAAAGTAGTCAGGACTTATCGTTTAAAACTTGACATTGTATATCATTTAGATTTATTGAAAACTCTTTAGGTACCTAGTTTATCTAGGAATTTAGTTTCATTATCTAGACTTGATGTTACTGGATACTCTTTTAATTTTGGTAATAGATGTTTTAGTTTATTTAAGCATAATCATCTCATTGGTACTGGTGTTCTTTGTGATGGTTTATATAAATTAGATGGTTTGTATGCTAAAATTGCTTTAACTCTGCATCATAATGTTGACACTAGGTGTAGTTTAGTGAACAAACGATCTATTTTCTTGTGGCATAAACGTTTAAGTTACATTTCTAGAGAAAGGATGAAAAGATATATAAAGAATGAAATTCTTCGTGATCTAGATTTTACAAATCTAAAGATTTGTGTGAGTTATATTAAGGAAAAGCAAGCAAAGCATACAAAGAAATGGGCTACAAGAAGCATTCAACTTCTTGAAATTGTGCATACTGATATTTGTGGACCTTTTGATGTTAATTCTTTCGAAAAGGAAAGATACTTTATCACCTTTATTGATGACTATTCACATTACGATTATGTCTACTTACTGCATGAGAAATCTTAGGCAGTGGATACCTAAGAAATTTACTTGAATGAAGTAGAAAGACAATTAAACAGAAAGGTGAAAGTTATTAGATATGATAGAGGTTGTGAGTATTATAGAAGAAATGATGAAACTGGGTAATACCCAGGTCCATTTGCTATACTTCTGCAGAAACATGGCATTTGTGCGCAATGCACAATATCTGGTAGACCACAACAAAATGGTGTATCAGAAAGGCGTAATAGAACTTTAATGGATATGGTTATAAGTATGTTAATCAATTCAACATTATCTATATTTTTGTGGATGTATGCCTTGAAAACTGTCATGTATTTGTTGAATAGGGTTCCTAGTAAGACAGTTCCAAAGACACCTTTTAAATTATGGAGGAATAGGACACCTAGTATAATGCACCTGCATGTTTGGGGTTTTCAAGCAAAAATAAGGGTTTATAATCCACAAGAAATAAAATTGGATGCAAGAACAATCAGTGGATATTTCATCGATTATCTAGAAAAGTCAAAGGGGTATATGTTTTATTGTCCTAATCATAGTATGAGAATTATCGAAACTGGAAATGCAAGGTTCATTGAAAATGGTAAAATCAGTGGGAGTATAGTTCCACGAGATGTGGAAATTAAAGAAGTTAGAGTGCAAGTCCCTTTAGCTTGTGCCTCTAGCAGTAAGGTGATTGCTTTTTTAGTTGTTGTTCAAAACAATAATGAAGAAGAACAACACAATAATCCGCCCATGATACATAATGAACCTATAGTGGAAGAACCACAAGAAATAACATTAAGGAGGTATCAAAGAGAAAGGAGACCATTTATTTTGAATGACTATGTGGTATGCCTACATGAAACAGAAATAGACTTAAGCATTAATGATAATGGTCCAGTTTCATTTTCACAAGCTGTAAGTTGTGATAATTTTGAGAAGTGGTTAAATGTCATGAAAGAATAGATAAATTCCATGGAACATAATGGTGTTTGGGACCTTGTAGAATTGCCAAAGGGTTGTAAGAGAGTTGGTTGTATAGCCTAAACGTGACTCTCATGGCAACCTTAAATGTTACAAGGTAGACTTGTTGGTAAGGGATTTACTCAAAAAGATGACATTGAGAGACATTTTCACTAGTCTCATGAAAGGATTCTTTCAAGATTATCATGACATTAGTGACCCATTATGACTTGGAGCTACATCAAATGGATGTGAAAACTACCTTTCTTAATGGAGATTTAGAGGAGAATATTTATATGGACCAACCTATGGGGTTCTCGGTTGAAGGAAAGGAACACATGGTGTGAAAATTAAAGAAATTAATATAGAGTCTTGAGCAAGCTTCCTGCCAATGGTATTTGAGGTTAATGATACCATTGTTTCCTTTGAATTTAAGGAAAATATTGTTGATCGGTGTATATATCTAAAGGTCAATGGAAGTAAAGTTATTTTTCCAATTCTGTATGTTGATGATATCTTGCTTACAACTAATGATCTCGGTCTTCTTCACGAGACTAAAAAGTTTCTCTCTAGAAACTTTGAAGTGAAAGATATGGGTGAGAAAAACTATGTGATAGGAATAGAAATATTCTGTAATAGATCACAGGGATTGTTAAGCTTATCTCAGAAAACATATATCAATAAAGTACTAGAGAGATTTAGGATGGAAAAGTGCTCAACATAACTCATTCCAATTTAGAAAGGAGACAAATTTAGTCTCACACAATGTCCTAAATGATCTGGAATAAAAACAAACGGAAGCAATGTCGTATGCATCTGCTGTTGGGAGTATTATGTATACTCAGATTTGTACTCAACCAAACATAAGCTCTGCAACTGGAATGTTAGGAAGATATCAAAGTAATTCAGGAATGGAACATTGGAAAGCTGTAAAGAAAGTTCTGAGATACTTACAAGGAACGAAAGATCACATGCTTACATATAGGAGGTCTGATCACCTTGAGGTGATTGAGTATTCAGACTCAGACTTTGTTGGATGTGTAGATACAAGAAAATCCACTCTTGGCTTTGTATTTCTCTTAGCCAGAGGAGCAGTATCATGGAAGAGTGCAAAGCAATCAGTTGTTGCTACATCTACCATGGAAGATAAATTTTTAGCATGTTTTGAGGCTACAATTCAGGCTAATTACTTGTGGAAATTTCTTTCATGGCTTAGAATTGCTGACAGTATTGCTAGGCCGTTGAAAATGTATTGTGATAACTCTACAACAGTATTTTTCTTTAAGAATGACAAGTAATCTAAGGGTGCTAAGCATATAGAATTGTAGTACTTTGTCATGAAGGGAGAAGTTCAGAAACAAAGAGTGTCAACAGAACATATTAGCACAAACTTTATGATTGTTGACCCTTTGACAAAGGGATTACCGCCTAAGACATTTATAGAACATGTTGAAAGTATAAACATTATTGTTATTGATGATCATTAAGTGTAATTATCTTATGCATTTTAATGACACTCTAAGCTCATTTATGACATGTTTCTAATTACCTGTTCTATATGTTTGCATGTATATTTGTATTAGAATAATGTTAACGGATTTTGTCTTGAATAAAGACATTATGTTGGACCGATTATATACTCCTAACTAATGGTTATATTAATGTAGTACATGGAAGGGAATATGTCGATTAAGTGATGTACAACCGCCATGACTCAAATTGGTTCCTATTCTTAATCATAAAATTATTGTGTACCTAATGTATAGAACGATTTAGTCATTTCAATGCACGTTATGTTAGCTTAATCTATTTATTTATTTAATCCATAATGTTTATTAATGTCACATGAGCCAAGTAGGAGAATGTTAGAATTAATGTCTTATGTGAGAGACATGTGACTTATGTAGGGACTAATAAATAAATAATTAATAGTTAGGGATTAAATTGTAATTGGGTTAAATAAAAAAAGTTTCTAAAGGTAATTGGTACTTGATGGAAGTAGTGGTTATAAAAGGGGTTAATACCCACTAATGTAAAATATGGTTCCCTTCTTGACAGAAAAGCATTCTCTCTAATCTGTAACTATTACAAACGTAGAGAGACAAAAAAAAAGTCAAGGGAGTGAAATCTTGTTTCTCTCCTCTTCCAAGAAATCAAAGTGCACTGGAGAGAAGTCTCACTATAGAGAAAGGTACACATTATTTATCTATTATTTGCGAGAATCATAGGTTTCAAGATCCTATTGGTTTCCTATAATTGTTAATCTAGAAAACCCTTAAAAAATTTTAAAAGTCAGACGTGGTGTTAGGGGCCCAGTGGCTCAAAAAACTTGGGTCTTTATTGATGGATTACCAGGCTTTGACTATGAAGTTTGCCCAAGGT
The DNA here is from genome assembly GCF_000004515.6 of Glycine max. NCBI lineage: Eukaryota > Viridiplantae > Streptophyta > Magnoliopsida > Fabales > Fabaceae > Glycine > Glycine max. The sequence goes on along the minus strand of NC_038256.2, from coordinate 2,617,425 downwards.
CCTCACTATATTGAACTAAAAGGAGAAACATCCACTGACCCAACTCAGTTGAGTTACAACCATTTGTGCAAGCTTCTCACGAGAGATCAGGTCGCAAAGTTACGTATCACTAACCCTGATTTGGGTGATTATACCCCTCTCCATCATGCACATGTGCTTAATCTAACCTTTCGCCCGTTATTCCATGACCATGCATTCCTATTGGAGGAATCTTCTCATCATTTGTTGTTGGTGAGGCCTACAAATCATTCTATTCCACTACTCCAAAATGTTGTTCCCATCACTGTTTGCCTTTACAGGTAACCCTATGCTCAGAAGTTAAAGATTGAACACAAATAGATAAATTATTGGGCACTGGGTGGATTCAGCCATGCACAAGTTTGTGTTCTTCACTAGTCCTACTTCTCGAGAAGAAAGACAATTCCCATAACATGTGTGTGGATTGTTATTTTATGGACTATTTGTTTATTCCAGGAATACAAGACTATAAAATGTATCTTGCATGTGTTATGGGATATTAAAATAATTATTAACGTGTATATTTTATTCTTGAAAAAATCATAATCTTATCTTCAATCAATGTTTATTCTTATAGGAGGGTTAGGAAAAAATTATTCTTGTGTGACAATAATCAACATTCGTGAGTAAATATTTAGATATATCCTTCTTATTACCACTATCTCACTATTCTCTCACGTTCTTGAGAAAAAATAATTCAACCAGACACATGTTTTAATTATTCTTGAGAATATAAAAAACATTCTCAATTAATTTTAATAGTTAATCAAACATATTTTTTTTAAAAAATATCCAAGAATAATATTTCCATGTTATAATCTTAAGAATAATATTTTTTTGGAACAAATAAATGGTTCACAAAACAAACGTCTCATAGGAGTTTATAATAATTCACACAACTTATTCAATCAATTTTAATAGTTAATCAAACACTTTTTTTAATATTCAAGAATAATATTCTCATAAACAAATAAATGGTTCACAAAACAAATGAATAATAAGAATTTATAATAATTCACACAACTTATTCAACCAATTGAATTAGATTTCTCAGTCAGAGACTATTCAACATTTAAAAAAATCTACATCCAATTTTTTTAAATTAAGAACATGACTATATGAGGGTAAATTTATCCAAATTTTTTCATTTAAATAATCATCCATTTAATTTTGGCAATTTGTTTAGTTTTTTTCTACTCAAGAAATATTATTATATGTTCCATTAGAAAGAGGAAAAGCAAAAAAAAAAATAAAAAATATGAACATTGTGAATTTTTATAATATATTAGCATGCGTCATGTACAAGATAAATACTTATTTTATATAACAAAAAATTATTATATACAATATTAAATTTAAATTAAAATTATTGTCAAACAAATATTTTGAACATAAAATTATATTTTAATATTATGATATAAGGTATTTATATTGTTACATAAAGTTACGTTTAATTATTAATAATTTCTTTAAAAAAATATTTGAATTCAACTTAAAAACAAAAATTAAAAAATGAATAGTGCAACAAATATTATTAATTATTACTTTTTGTTATTTTTTCTCTTTGAATCTATTTTTTCATTTTGCATCAATGAAAAATAGATTGAAAGAAAATAAAAATAACAAAAATATTCAAAAATATTTTTTAAAGATTTTTTTTAAATGTTCTTGTTTTAAAAGGCAAGAAAAAATTATCATTTAAAATAGTTATTCTATTTTATATTTAGAGAGGGAAGAAATTTTAATAACAAATTAAATACAAATAATATAAGAAAATTTATTATCTAATAATTTAAAAATATTTTTAAAATTATAAAAATTCAATAACTTAAAAGAAACCTATGGTGATTCTCTTACTGGGGCACGTGCTAACCACCACGCCGTGCATTTGGTCCTCCCACCACCAAGATTGCCTTACCACTAGGGGTGGAAATGAGCCGAGTCAAGCCAAGCTTTACTAGGCTTGAGTTCGACTTGAGTTGAATACGTAAGGTTTAAGCTTAACTCATTACCTGTCATAGGCTTTTTTTGAAGGCTCGGCTCGACTTACATTTTGGCCTACGAGCATATTTAAAAGCTTGCTTAAAGACGTCTTTGATCAATTAATTATTTTAAAGCCTAGTGAAATACTAACTAAAAAAAAGAAACTTATAAAATTTCATATAACTAATGTACAAATCCAAAAATAATTGATAAACGAAATCATATTGAATTCAAGTCGTTAAAACACAAAGTATATCAAAAGAAAATGAAAAAAAGCATAATATTAAAAAAATGTATGAATTAGAGATGATTTATACTAATATAGTCAAACAAAAATATTTAAATTATTTGAAAATATCTTTACAAAATATTCTTTTCCTTGGAAGTATTAATCTAGTTGCATTATCCTTTTAACTTTAATCTCTATCTTTTTGGCATAGATACAAGAACTTAGAGAAAGAAAATGAATTAAAAAGTGAGAATGCAAAGGGACGTGTGTAGAGGTGAAATGCGTACAGGTCACAATCCAATTTAAAAGTACTTTTATTTTCTATTTATTATTTTATAAGAATTTGAAGAATTTTAATTTTTTTTATTTAATAATAATAATAGTTATTATTATTATTATTATTATTATTATTACTTAAACAGGTCGGCTTGTCAAGTTTAACAAGCATTTTTTATAGTTTGGGTTTAACCTTTTTATCTAAAAAAGCTTTTTAAAAAGCTTAAGCTTGACCTTTATAGTAAACAAGTCAAGCTGAGTTGAACCTTAAATAGGTCGACAAGCTGCTTGGCCCTAAATTTTTCAACTGCATGTGATCCTAAACAATATAATTTATTGTCAAATAAATCATTAAACATTATAATTTAATGATAAAATGATCTCACAAATTTAATGGTAAGACTAATTTATTGTAGTTTTACATATTCATGAACTAAATTTGTCTTTCTCATTATTTTTTAAAGATCAATTTGTTTTATGAGATGAATTTAACTATTTTTCCTTTAAAAGAATGAGAGAAATCTTTTTGGATGAAACCAAATACCACTTTATGGTTCCCACGTATTCTCTTCCCATCCATCATCATTCTTATATCACTCTCACACGAACAGAACCTCCCTTAGCTAAACGGGTTCAATATCACCCACACTTTCTCTCTTTTTCAACAAACACACACCAAGCACCTCATAGTATACTCATATAGCAAGAACTCTCTCTGTTTATATATATATATATATATATATATATATATATATATATATATATATATATATATATATATATATATATATATATATAGCACACACACACTCTAGTACATTTGAGGACATACAATATAAATTGAATATTATGTGATTACATAAAAAGAAATCCTAATAAAGGAGAAACATAGACTCTGAGTAAAAAACAAGCTAAATTCCTAAGAAAACAAATAAAATCCTAATAGATTCCCCAAGCTATACTAATTATCATCCTCATTCTTAGATCCCTCTAAAGCAAACAAGAAAACATCCATGAAGTTAAGGCGGGAGATGATTAGTGTCATGAACCTTCAATGGCCAATACTAATTACCTTTGGCCAGACTAGGATTTGCTATAGAGGATCATTAAAGGGCTCATGAGCAAACTAAGCCTCATCATCTTATGTTGAAGCATGACCCTTTTTGGAATCAAATGTTGTAATGACAACAAACTTTTAAGAAGTAAATTCTAAGTCTGTTAGGCTTAAGCTACTAATAAGTGTTTGAATTTAAGATAAGACTTGATCAAGAAGCATTAGGAAAGGTGTCAACTATCAGGTTATAGCATACCAACCCTCTATACATAGATTATGCACAATCATAAGTAGGACTACTAGAAGGAGAGTTTATCAGAAGCATGGAAGATTGGTTTTGCTTTCTTAGATCAAAGTGTACCAAGATTAGAAGCTTTGTAAGATCAGATATAGGATTAGAAGATATCTTTAGTCAAAGGGTAGATATGAAAATCTACACACGAATCAAGTACCATCAAAAGATGCATAACTAAGAAAATTAACAATGACGACATTAGCATTTATAATGTTTAGAAAAGCACACCATAAGCAATAACATGATCAAAAGTAACACAAAAGTCTTAGAAGCACTAATACATAAGCAATAAGCTCTTAATAAGACTTGTAAGTAATTTAGAGGCACAAAACTTGTAGATATCATCAAGTCTTGATTATAGAAAAGCAACCAAAAGAAGAAAAAAAAAATCTTGCACCAACACTATAGTCATCAAAAGCAACAACACAAAAATATTCTACAGAAGAATCAATCTTCTATAGTAGCAACTCATGACAAAGTTAAAGATGTCATGAACCACTAACAGATAACAAAGACCAACTATCACAATTTTGAAATTCAAATTATGCAACTAGTACATGTACTAAGGAAGCAAAAGTGTTAGCATGTAAAGTTTAGATAGACACTTAATAATTAAAGGTAGTAATGGGAGCACACGATTATAATTCTCCAATATGGAGATTCTTCCACTATACAAAAGAATAGTAGGGTTACAAGGATGTGTTTACAAAATTGACTCACTCTACAGTGCCTCACTCAAGCTTGAGGATAGAGACTTCCCAAACTATTTATATTCTCTCTCAAAGCGGCTCTCTAACTTTCTAGCTTTCTCACTCTAAGAAGTGGATTCACTCTTGTCTTGGATGGTTAGGAATGAAGGCTCCTACCTTTATTTATACTACTCCACCTCCACAATGAATGGTGGATATTACTTGTATCCTAGGGTGGAGATTAATTCTCTAGAATGCTCCACACATTCTAGCAGTCTCTACACTCTTCTACTCCCTTTCATACTCTTCCATAAGGTTCCACACATCTCCAGAATATTCTAGAGGTTTTCACAAGCTTCAAGAGAGTTCTACACTACTTTAGAGTTCTACAGGACGTTCTAGAAACTTCTACACTTTTCTAGAAAGCTCTAGAATTTTCTAGAACCTCTCCAATTAAGGAGGGATCCCAACAAATATGTATCGCCAATTTCTGGATGCAAAGAGATCTGTTGTTGCCCAGGTTTTTTCTCTCTCCCTCCGTCCTTTTCTCTCCCCCAATCTGTTGAGTCTTTATGTTGGGGGGTCACTTCTACTTGCTTTCATATAATTCGTAGGAGGTGATGTTGCTCCGGTGAACTAGTTCGTCTTTATGATGTATTAACAGAATTCTATTCATGTTGTGTTTATGGATGTGAGTAGGAACTTGCTGCTTGTTGAGTATTGGGTAAATTAACACCCATGAGCTTCAAGTCATGTTAGGTAAAATTCGGTCGTTTATCATGGATCTTAAACATATTTAAGCCTAAAAAATATATGTAAATGCAAATGTTTCATTTCCTTAATTTAATTGGGTAAATAATTGCATAATGAGATATCTTTATGTTTTAGCTATGCCTTTTTCTAAATTTGTTAACAAAAATAATTGCTGTAGTCAAGGGATACAAGAGGCAAGAGGGCAACTCTAGCTTGACAGTGAAGTAATAATACACTGGAGTTTGTTGATGTGGTGGAAGCTACTCTTTGATATTCCTTTCTCCTGAAGACGTCTTCTCTGTACATTGCACCTCCTTAATAGTAAATTTGTATAGGAATTGATTGTAGTTCAATTAATCATTTGTTGTATTTGATAATGTAAATTCTCCTAGCAATATTACGAATAAAATATGAAAAGAGAAATGTTTTCCCAAGTTAGTTTTTTCTCTGAAATTTTATTTTCTGTTATGTGAAATTACAGGGCTTAACGGGGGTTGTAATGAATGGTAGGTATTTTTTGTTTTATATCCAATCCCTCATGTTTCATCTATGTTTTCCTTCTATTTATTACTTTCACGATGAATAGTATTTTTCGTTGTATAATTCAATCACTAAGGTTCATCTATTTTTTCCTTGGATAAAAATGAAACATTATAAAATAAGTCTCACCTAAACATAAAATAATAGAAAATAATCATAAGATGAAATATTACATAAATAAGTCTAACATAACATGAAGAAATACAAAATTTGTCTGGAGTCCATAACATCATTCTTGGTTTGTCTTTCTCCTCCTCCTTTGATAAGTACACCGCCAAGTGTCTGATTGATTGTGCAAGTATCGATGATTCATGAGTAATGTTATAAGTGTTAGTGCCATTAAGCTTCGTCCTCAGATCAGTCAATCAATCATTACATATTTTGCGTAATCCTTTCAAATGACTACAAAAAGGTAAATAAATAATTAATGACAGTTTGATTATCATTTAATTTAAGGGACAAAAACATGAATAGTTGCCAAACAATAATCTTTAATCATGCTTAAATTGTGGTTAAATCAACAAGAATAATAATAATAATAATAATAATAATAATAATAATAATAATAATAATAATAATAATAATAATACTTTCAATCTTTTTTATAAAAAAATCTAAATAAATTCATTGAATCATATCGAAAGTATAGTCACGAGAGAAGTGGCATATCATATATTACTTTTAGTCTTTTATATAAGAAAAAACAACATAGGTTATTTTTTGGTCATTATAAAAAATATAGAATCCCTTTTAAATGTATTAATTGATAAAAAAAATTATCTTAATTTATTATGATATCTATTAATGAGATATTTATTCATTTCTTATTGAAATGCATGTATTTATATTAACAAAGTAAGACATTCTCATCATTTGAAATAACTATCTTTTAAATAATTTTATGAGTATTTTTTGAATTAAATTAAAATTTATGACATTATTAATCAAAATTAATCAATTTAATAAATTTTATTGGTCTTGAATGATTGTCTTTGCTTCTTATATATAAGAGGAGAGATACTAACTTTTTTATTTATGAAAATATCATAACTTTATAACATTAAAAACTAAAGATAAAAGCATAACTTTATAAGTAGCTAACATTTAAAGTACACATAAAATTTCAACAACAATAAGTTTCTAACATTATTGAAACTTAGACTTGAGTATTAATCAACATTGTTTTATAAGTCTCTAACATTTAAAGTATACAAATTAATTATTTAATCCTAGGAATATTTTCTTTTTGGAATGTTATTCTTGAGTATTAAAAAAAAACGTGTAATATCTAACATTAATTATTTTATTACTTCATAACCATGAAAATAAAATTTCCTAATACCATATTTTTAAGAATAAATAAATATTTCATGAAACAATCATTTCCTAAGTATTTATTTTTTATTGATAGTGATGTATAATAGTGTTAGACTTTACTATTTTTACATTACCCATAATAAATTAATGATTATTAATAAGTGTAAAATTAGTAAATTAGTACATTTTTTTTTAAAAATCAAATGCATTAACACTTTTTTGTTAGTTTGTGTAGTTATGTTCAAAGTGTCATATAATAATAAGGACATGAAGGAGTAACATATATAACACAAATGGGACCACACATATCAATTTATTTATTTAGTAGTAAGATATATATATATATATATATATATATATATATATATATATATATATATATATATATATATATATATATATATTAGTATTAATAATATTATTAATATATTAATACTTTTACTTAAATACTTATACAAATATACTTCTACGTGAATATCAATATAAATTATTAATATTAGTATATACTTATAAAAATATATTAATAAAAAAAGTTGAATAATAATATTTCTATTATTAATAGTAGTATTTATATATTAATAAATTAAAGTTTAAATATATTTTTCTTATCTATAATATATCTTTTTGAATTTATATTTTTCTCAAATTGTGCAACTCATGTAAAGGACCTCGACTTGTTAAAGTTCATTACAAGGAATGAAAAAATGATAGAGATAGTAAGATTAGAAAAATCTAAGGTGAATAGAGAGATATATAACTTTTGATACAAATCTTCCTTAACCAAAACTCTCAAGGATTAGAGCCAAATTGTTTTATCCTATAGAGTTTCTATAAACACCTTCGAAAGAGGAGTCACATTAAAGATGTCATCCCACAAGGTGTAATAGGAGTTTGTCCTTAAGCAAAACCCTGTGAGAGAAAACACATAAAAGCAATTAAAGGATTTCTACTTCTAGAGTTGTCTGAGTGACACAATGATTGTCGTGGGTGTCAACAATAGTTGCTGTTGAGATTTTGTCCTAGAGAGGCTAATGAAAGAATACTTAGGTATTGGAGCCTACAAACGCTTAAAAGAATACTAATGAAGAACATGTAGAGACTTAGAGAATACTAATGAAGGCTTGTAAAGGCTTAAAGAATGTTCTTGAAGGGCCTATAGAGGCTAGGAGAATACTAAGTGAAACTTATGGAGATTTAGAATACTAGTGTAGCCTGCAGAGGCTTGAGAAGAATATTGGGAAAGCCAAAGGAGACTTAAGGAGAAAGAATACCTAGTGGTTGGTGTTTGTGTTAATAGAAATCCTACAATTGTTGGAATTGAATGTAGTCAAAGATTTATGGGTGAACCAATATAAATTCTATGTGCGGACTTCCTTTTCTTTATGCTTCCCATGCATTTATTTGTTTCATCTTTATCATATCTTTCGATAAGTATTTAGATTTACATTGAGTTAACATTATTACATTTAAACAATATTTTTTTTAAAAAGGTTTATAACTTCATAACCAACATAAGTTTTAAGTATAAAAAATTGATTTTGGCAATAAGGTTTAGATTGATTCTAAATCTTTTGAGAAATAATACTTTATAAGATACTTGATATACATAGACTAATTATTTGATATCTCAAATAAGAAAGGAAGTATCTCCTTAAAACTAACTTCTGATATCCAAGCTAGAGGCTTTAAAGGAAATATCAGAAGCACTATTTTGAATGTGCAGAAAAGGCCAAAATCAATTTAGTATTATTATTCAACCTCCATTCTAGTGATCAATTAATCCATTTTAATTGGTATTAAGAGCTCATCCTTTGAGGGTTAAGCACACTTAACCGTGTAAAAGGAAAATATCCTAAATAATTTATGGCAAGAATAAACATCGGAGAAGGAGCATCATGAGCATCCATAAGCAAGTCACTAAGCACAAATGGAAGGGACAAAATGAAGTCCCAGGATGTAAGCACATACACTCATATCAGAAGAAACTCTAAATGAATTCAAGAAGTAAAAGATCTAGCTGCAGAAAAGCTAGATGAATTGTAAAGAGTCCATGAACAAAGAATCATGGATAAAGACTTGTCAAAAAGAGGGAAGATATACGTCAAGGCAAACATTGTGTTTGAGACATTTGCACAACAACTAGTGGATTCTCAAGAAGAAAAAGAAGAACATCAAGCAATAACTTCTCAAGAAAAAGATGGACTAACAATCATCTTCAAAAAGAACTCAAAAGTTGAGATTCATAAGAAAAAATGTCATCAACCCAAGAAGCATCCTTAGAAGCAAGAAGAGAAAAATTCACAATCAAATATTAAGGCAAGTGATTCTAAATAAAATAAATAAATAAAAGACCCAACATGACATTTAGTCTTAAAAAACCTTAAATCAAGCTTTTTCCTAATACACATTGTTGTTAAATTTTTCAATTAAACAGTGACATTTAGACATTTTTTAAAAATTACAAGACAAATTTCTAAAAGAGTTTTTTTTTTCCTTTTAAACTAGCAAAGGTTATTTAATATTAAAAAAATTCACATCCACTTTTTTTTTTTTTTTTAATTTAAGAACGTGATGATACACAAGTAAATTTATTTAAATGATTATCCATTTTATTTCGACAATTTTTATTTTTATTTTTTTCAACTCAAGAAATATTATCTCTCATTAAAACAAAAAAACTTTTTTTTTTTCTTAAAACACTGGACTTTTAAGTTTTTTAACTACTAAAGTTCATGAATCCTCCCTCTGCCGCTACGCGATCAGAGTAGGGCTCAACCGTGAAATCGACCCATTGAGCTCACTCAGCCGCAGTCAGTGTTTCGTTCTGTGTTATGATGAGCCAATCCCTAATCTAATACCCACTATCTATCTTTTCTTCAGAATTAGAATCCAATTTCGGTTTGGTTCGGTTTTGGAAAATGTTGGGTGGTCTATACGGAGACCTTCCTCCACCTTCCTCCGCCGAGGAAGACAACAAGCCCACCCCCAACGTCTGGTCCTCCAGCACCAAGATGGCTCCCGCCACGCTCCGCAAGCCCGCCTCCCTCTTCGCTCCCCCCCAAACCCTCCTCCGGGCCCAGCCCAAGCCCAGGCCCACCACCACAACCATCCCCAAGCCCATCCTCTCCTCCTCGCCCGCCCCTCCCCCTGATGACGCCCTCCTCCAGCCCGCCCTCGTTGGCGTCCAGTCCACCGTCCTCGAAGAATACGACCCGACCCGGCCCAACGACTACGAGGACTACCGCCGCGACCGCAAGCGCAAAGCCCGTGAGGCCGAGATGCTGCGCGAGCTCGAGCGCCGCCGCCACGAGGAGGAAGAGGAGGAGAAGGAAAGGGAAAAGGAAAGAGAAAGAGAGAGAGAAAGAGATCACAGCAATAACAACGATTCGTCGTCGTCGAGGCTTAATGTTTCCGGCGAAGAGGCGTGGAGGAGGCGCGCTGCGATGAGCGGGGCGGGGTCTGGGTCGGGGGCGGTGTTGGTGCCGAGGTCGCCGTCGCCACCCCCGGGGAATGTGGACGGGTTTACAATCGGGAAGTCGGAGACGGGGGGATTGGGGGTTGGGGCTGGCGGGCAGATGACGGCGGCGCAGCGGATGATGGCGAAGATGGGGTGGAAGGAAGGGCAGGGGCTGGGGAAACAGGAGCAGGGGATCACCACGCCTTTGATGGCGAAGAAGACCGATAGACGAGCCGGGGTTATTGTGAATGCCAGTGACAACAACAATAGCAGCAGCAGCAAGAAAGTTAAGAGTGTTAACTTCAATGGTGTGCCTACCAGGGTGCTGCTGCTCAGGAACATGGTATGTCACATTTTGAGTGACTTATTTGTATTTTGATATGTTAATTGTCAAGTGCCGTTGATTCTTAGTGATGTTGAAATTTACTGAATCTTGTGAATTGTGATTGTTAGTAAGGATTGTGTTTTATGTGGTAATTTGTGAGCTTGATCAGTTGATCTGTGGCTGTTTTCTCTGATTGGTTGTTGTCAGTTGATTTGGAGGTTGCTGCCTTAGATGAGCTGGTCTTGTGTGAACTTTAGATTAGGTGAAGATTTCGCATTTTTTGCTGTTGCTTCACTTGGTTGTGATGTTGTAGAATGTAGATTATGGTGTGCGTGCTGTGGAGTTTTGGTTTTAAAACTAGCAGGGGGTTAGTTTGTTCTTTTGTTGTTTTTGCAAAAGATGAGGCATTGTGATGTTTTGGTTTGGTGAGCGATGGATGTGATTTTAATAATCTATGGTTTCGTGCATGGATTTAAGTTTAACGCTATGGGCTATGATATGCTTAGAGCACTTGACTTATCAAAATGAACAATGGTTTCAAGTGGACTAACCAAACTCAAGGAACTGCTTTTGTCTGTGCAAGGATTATGAAGCTTGAACACCAATTTAGACTTTCCCGGAAAAAAAAAAAAAACTAGGATGTTACTCCATGTAAATTTCCACCTATAAATTACTAAGGTATTCTTTTTGTCAATGTGATAAAGAGGTCACTGCTGGACTGATCAGCAGCCATGACGAGGAAGGATTGAACAGAGTCTATCTTAACGACTAAAGAAAATAGTATTGCCGTAGCCATGACCATAGATTTGTGTGTAGTACTTAGCTGCTAAATGAGCTTTCCAACGGTCAATATAGCCATTATGGACCAACTTCAACTATAAACTCCCACTGACAAATAGCTATTACCCTTTAGTTTAGATACTTGATCTAGTGTGTTTTTAGAATGTAGGGAAGGCATCTAGTCTATCATTGCTTGGTGCCAATTAGGATGAGATAGTGCTTCACTTGAGGTTTTAGGAATGCAAACAGAGGACAGGACAGGCTTCAAGTAAAAGTGTAGTATTGTGTATGAGGAATGAATGTGCTTGGCAGAAAGTTGAAGCAGCATCTGTTGAGGATAAATATACATTTGAATTTTGAAGTTTGTTTACCAAAAGAAGATTACGAAGAATGGAATAGGAATTGTGCCTCTATGCTTCTTTATTGTCTATTGGTCTTTTGTAGTGCCAAAGCAATTACATGAATGGCAGTATACTCTGCACTCCTTGAACAAGAAATTGTTTAGTTTTAACCCCAAGTTTTCTCTAAGCATGAAAAGAAGCTCATGTTAGTTGGTCTCAAGAAATTATGCTTGTGAAATCTTAACTCTTGCAACGAGTAGAAACTAGTGAAAAATCCTATTACATAATCATCATCATTCTTTCCTTTAAAGATTCATTATTCAAATATAATTTTCACTGATAACATGTTGGCAAACATTCATCCTTTTTCGTAACAGAGAAGCATGTCTGTATGACACATATTCATTCTTTAATTTTTCGTTGAAGTTGATAGTGATGTACTGATCAGTATCTTACATCCTTTTAAGTGTTTGATCATCAGGAATGCCACTGCTTATGATATATTTAGCTTGTTAATTTGCTGATCAATTAGCTTGAGATATCTTGGTTAATCCCTTTTTACTTCCACTGTAAACGAGTAACTTGTTTCTCAATTGCCCTGCTCTCAAAGTATTATGTTGTTAATGCAGTATGAGGGGATGATATAAATTACTAATTTATGATGTGTTTGTAAATTTTGAGTTAGGGATGTTTGCTTCTTTGAACTTATTCTCATTGTTTCACAATGCTATCATAGGATAGGATATAAGCCATTTTTTGTAATTGTGTTTTTGAGATGAGACCTGGGAGGGGAGGTTCCTGCCATAATATTTTGAAATAATTGAAATTTGTCAGTCTCTGTTTTATAGTTTCAAAGTTCTGTTTCATTATTTTGGGAAGTTTATGGTTATGACCTTGATAAATACCCAAGTCACATTTAACTTTGTGCATGCACTGAAATGTTTGATATTTAACTTTGTGCATGCTCTGAAATGTTTGATATTTAACTTTGTGCATGCACTGAAATGTTTGATAAAATAATTCTGGACTTTTTCATAGTTTGTGTCTGGACACTGGGTTTTAAAACAAATTGGTGTGCATCATTTGTTTCCTCTTTTTGCACATTACAAGTGCTGAGATTTGACCACTGAAGTAACATGTCAGATTGAAGTGTTTATTTGATCATGTTTTTGTTGACATTGATTAGAAGAAATTTTCTTTGAAGAGTAGAGAATAAGCAGTCTGTCCTAAGATGAAAATAAATAATAGTTCTCCCAAACCCAATTCCCACAAAAACCAAAATTAGAAACTTGTGACGCAACCATCTGTTCTGAAGTGCTTTCCAATCCCAAAAATTGGAATTCTGCACACTAATCTTTTCTCGTGTAGTAAATGGTTGCAGCTTTTTACATTGAATTGTAGTTTATGCAATAGTTATGAATTCCATCATGAGTCCAAGTGCTCACAAGATGGTGTGTTTGTATCCTGAAATTACACTTGAGCCTTAGTCTTCACAAGTATTCATAGGAGAAGAAAATAAGAACGTAAAATGAATTGAGCTTTTTCCATAGGCTGAAAACTTATGCACCTCAGCTTTTAGATAGCTTCTATAAAAGTTAAGTGCTTAAGTTAATTTTAAATTTGAGAGAAACTCAATTTATTTTACTTTCTTGTTTTCTTCTATAAGTACTAATGGAGAAGTTTATCCAAACAATTCATTTTATAAGTGTGCATATTTGCATACTTTGATGCCTAACTGGTTAATCTATGCCATGAAAAGCTCAACAGTGATTGCATTAGTTCATCCTAAAATGGAATTGGTGGTGTTGTAGATTAATTGATTGCATATGACTCACTATATGTACTTTCTTGTTGAAGGTGGGTCCTGGTGAGGTAGACGACGAGCTAGAAGATGAGGTAGGATCTGAATGTGCCAAATATGGAACTGTAACCCGAGTTCTGATATTTGAGATAACAGAGCCAAATTTCCCCGTTCATGAAGCAGTAAGAATCTTTGTGCAGTTTGAGAGATCTGAAGAAACAACTAAAGCGCTTGTCGACCTTGATGGTCGGTACTTTGGGGGTAGAGTGGTGCGTGCCTCATTTTATGACGAGGAAAAGTTTAGCAAGAATGAGTTAGCTCCAATGCCAGGAGAAATTCCCGGCTTTACTTGAAACAAGTGTCGGTTATTTTTTCTATTATTTTTGTAAGTTGTCCTAAGTGAATACCCTGAAGACTTGAGATTGAAGTTTAATACTTCATTACATGATAGTTGAGCGTTGTCATAAGTTTAATCTTGGTCCATGTTTTTTGTAAGTGACAAAGGGTTGTTGCTCAGGGAATTATTATGATCACAAGAACATTGAACGTTCCTTACTAGTTACTAGCGCTAATGTTGTCACTGTATATTCAAAGTTCCTTAATAGTATCATGATCAGTTGGAGATTAAGGTAGCATTGGATGAGCATGCACCACTTTAGTGTATGCATGCTAAAATGTTTTAAAAACTTGACTGAGGAGGAATTGCAGGAATTTCACTGCCCCCCACTCATTAAACAACCCAACATTAGATCGGTATGTTTTATTCCATTTCATTCTTTACCTTCCCACTTCATTTCATTTCCTTACTAAAACTCCGATATAAGTAGAACCATTAGCAAGGAAGAAAAGGGTAAAAATGTGAAGTGTTCAAACTTAAAATACTAACCCCTGCCCCAGCTCATATCATTGTATGCTTCTTACTTTGCTTTCCAAATTTCATTTTTTTAAAAAGTCCAATTTAGATTTATAAATTGTATGAATGCTTGCAATTCACATGGTTGAAAGTTGAAAATGTATTTGGTCCTCTTTCACGTCTGTGTTTGGATTATTGAGTTCAAAACAGCTTATAACTAAAAAAATATTGAGAGAATTTTTTTATACAAAGGCAATTTTTTCCTTGAAAAGCATTCAAAAATCATCATGTACTAAAAAATTAAAAGGGTCCTATCCTATCTCCACCCTCCAAATCTAACAAGTTACACAACCCAAAGTAAATCAAGAAAATTGCAGAGTTAGCCCAGAAAGTACTGATGACAATAATAAAATTCAAGTGGTATTTATACATAGAACATAGCACATAAATTTACTATTCCTAACAAGTTGTGGCAGGGGACAACAATCACAACATCCATGCACTAACATACAAAAGTTATCCAATTATACAAAAGTTATCCAATAACCCTGAACCATTTCAGAATGAAAAGGAAAATGAAATGCATTAGATGGTTAGAATACTAGTTAAGGACAACTGGATTTTCCCGACTGTGACCTATGATCGTTTCATTCTCTTGACCTATGATCATTCTCTAAGAATTTGAACTTCCAAGATGACTTTCTTGTCACTGCTTTCCATGAGCTAAAAAATGCAAGCATCTCCAACCCTGAAATCGTTGTCGGCAACAAACTTTTTCCAGCCTGCGACACCAAAAGTCTTGTGTTTGCTTTGTCCATAATACACCTGTCCCAGCTCTTGCCCCCATAGATGAGAATGGTAGGGACCTCAATAGAAGGAAGTTTTGACCGTAAGTTCATCACCGGCATCTATATGCAATACAAGATTTTTAAAATGATTTTCCTTTGTATACAAACATGGAATTGTCTTGTGTGCTTCAGTGTGTCCAGCATTTCTCAAGGCATAGTAAAGAAAGAAATCAATTTTTGCTATGATAGCGTGTTTGGATTAGTATATGTGATTCGCATTTAATCAAATTTTCACATCCAAAATGCACCAAAAACAACTAAAAGTTACTTTTGTGATCCACGTTTGAGTTATGCAGATGTGAATCCAAACACGCTATAGATGTATGGACCTTTATGAAACAAAAAATGAAGTAATTAAACTCCAATGTTTCCAAGCATAAAACCAAAAATGTGCTAAAAATTATTGGCCATGAGTATGTTTAACTAAATACAAGACCATGATAAGACACAGGTAATAAGTTAGACATAACGATGCATCAACAAAAACATTAGAATCACAAGAGTACGGTGAAAGATACATTGAATTTAGTCAAGCCTGTTCTTTCAAATGTTTTATTGACTTTATTCTATTTTACCTTTGTAGTTGATGTACACAAACATGCATCTGCTAGGCCCTAATCCATAATCTTAAATTCACCTCACTTCTAAGGAAGAGTGATATAATATCATACCAAATTATGATCAACAATAGTTGACATAAGTGGTAGAGACTTGGGTCTCTTGACCAAATAGTCTAAGATGTGAATCTTGGTCAGTTGTTGGATATAAAATAAATTGCATTCGGAAGAGTATACCTACCTTGTGTCCACCCACGATCTCCGACGAAGATTAATCAATACTTCCGGCGGAGGTTATTTCATACCAGTACCATGTTAAACAATTTTTTCTCTTTACCAAATTATGGTCATTTGACCTCTTTATCTTTTTTGTCTTTTATACTTCTAAAAACGAATGAAATAACATATGGGGTCTGTAAAACCAAGTACAAAATTACCATGTAATAACGGGGATGAAGATTTGTAGGTGAAAGAACACAATGACAGTATGGTTTTCCTGAAAGTGGTTTAACCTCATCCCATTGAAAATTTGTTGTAGGATCAGGCAGCAGTGGTAATGGGACTCTACCACTATCCCCTGCAAAAGAAAAAGAAAAAAGAAACAGCAAGTTAGTGATAAATGTTTTAGGTGAAAGTTTTATCTTGACAAATAAGAATGATGTATGTAACATAAATAGTTTCTAGGGATCACTACCTATCCAATCATGATTATTCTTCAAAACGTTTGCTGACTGAAACAAAAACTAAGATGAACTCCAGTTTGTAAATTTGGTATGAAACACTTTGGAAGATCAACAATCGTAGAAGGAAAACATATGAAATGGATTAAGCTAAAATCAAGCAAACACGTTATTCAGCACGACAAGGCATTCGCCGTTGACATGTTTTGCATAACCAGTTATTTGAAGTGCCTGCTAAGGTATTTGATAACTAGTATTAAGTTTACTAGTCTAGAAGATATAAGATTGGTCTAGTGAGGAAGGTAGAATAAAAAGGAGAGAAAGATTACAAATTCAAATGTTCAGCTAATAAAAACGTGACAATATTAACTATTAATATTTATTGATGAAAATAAAAATTTATTAGTGTCAAATTCTGAAAAGTCAAATAGTTGGAGGTCAAGACTTTAAAAATAGTGTTTTGTAAACGAGATTCAAATTGTTAAGTAGAAAGGTCTATTTTTCAGGATTTGTGAATTGTGAACTCAGTAAGAACGAGTTAGGGACTCAATTAAAAAAATATTTAGTTTAATGACCTACTTGAAAATTCTCAAATAATTGAGATAAATCGAGTAATTTAACTTGTTTAAAATTATAACTTGAAGGCAATTTGTCTTTAGCATCCCAAATATTATCATTTTGCTGGCCAAATTAGTTGTTTAGCATTACTTAACCCCAAACTCTTCCTGGTTTATAAAAGGCAAGAAATTTGGACAAAGTTTCATCATTCGGTTTCTTTCATATCTACACACTAATGATTGCCAACTCATGCAAATAAACTACTTAATATTTGAACTACTCAAAAAGCTTTTTCTGGCCGGCATCATGCACTTACTTTTGTTTTTGAGTTGTCAAATAAAATAATTGATAACAATTGATAAAGAGAATACCTTTTGCTTCGTTTTTATATTTTTTAAACATCTTTATCCTCAAATGTCATAAGAATCTTATACATTATTATTTTACCTGAGTGATACTTAAATTTGTAACTTTCAATTTGTTTAACCGATAATTGAAAACTGAATAACTACATGCTCTTCATCTTTTGATATTCATTAACCGCATGCTCTCTCATCTTTTGGTTCCCATTATTATAGGTTACATATAAAATTATTTGATTTTCATTATCTCATCATTCCTAACTATATCTCTCCCATAAAATTTAATTGTTATCTCTATCACACTTATGTAAAATCTCATCCCAATTACTTTATTTTATTTTTCTCTAACCATAAACTTCTTGCTTTCTTTTTTTCACAAGAACTGAGTGATGGTTTTATATATTTTAAAGTAAGATATGTGGTGAAGAAAAATAAATAAATATATAAAGTAAATATAAAAAAATATGTGTAAAAAATAAAATTATATATACATTATAAAACACATTAAACTAAAACTAATATATACATTAATTTACATATAATAAGAGATATTATTTTAATATATAAATTTTTGTAGACAATAGAAGTGTAAATACACATGCGCAACAAGGTTTATATTTCCGTTAGTGATAATAATAATAATAAAACAAAATATAGGGAGAAAAAAGTGCATTGCATCATGAATATTGTTATAAGCAGAAGATAATGAATGAACGACCCCATAGGTGACAAATCATGCTCAAATTTATGATAAAAACATTATGAAGATTACTCACCTCTTCCACTTGATCTGCGAGAAAACATTGTGTGTGAACCACTTGAACTGTTGAAGCATACCAGAGAAACTTGTGCATACCACCCCCAATTTAGACCAACGGTCAAATACAATACACAACAACTATTAATACATGATATATCTGATGATTCGGGGGAGGGTCACTGGAGTTACCGAAGAGGCCCTTTGTAAACTGTTAAATCATAAAAGAAAACCACTTAAATCGAAAACCAAAAAATAAAAATTTAAAAAATCATATTTTTTACATTTTGATTTAATTTTTGAATCTTATTTTTAAAATCCAATCAAACTGAAACAAATTACATATTTTAATCATATTAATTTTATTTAATGGATTTTTAGTATTACATGGCTAGTATTATTTTAAATTTATAATGATTATAGTATTTGATTTGTAGTGTAGTTATTCTATAATAATTTTTTAATATGTGATTTTTGTTATAATAATTAATAATAAGTGTTAAAAAATTTATTGCATTTTTTTATTTTATAATTAAGATGTATATTTTATTTTTATAAGTTAAAAAAATTTATAAATATGTTAAAAATAGAGTTAAAGTATTAAATGATATACAAATTACTATTATGTTATAAAAATAATTAATAATATCATTTTATGATAATACTAAGTAGAAGTGAAAATAATTATTTTTAATTAAAATATGTTAAACCAAATTTAATATAAATTCATTTTTAATTAAAAAAACAAAAAACAGAATCAAATTAAACTACAAAATATTGATTTGGTTTAATTTAGATTTAATGTTATATTTGAATTGAATTGAAGCAAGTCACATTTTTATTTTATATTTGATTGAAAGACTTTATGTCTAAAAACCAAACTTCAAATAGCCCTAGCTCATACTAGACCACCTCTTGTATATTTGAATATTAAAATAATCCATGATAACTATTTTTAGTTTAATTGTCATGTTACAACACAGTTAAAATAATTTTATATTATTGATTAATCATAAATTATTATTTTATTCTTTTATAATATAGTATAAAAATATATTATAACTTGTTTCTTACCAAAAATATCAAGAGATAGTATAATTTTATAAAAGTTAATAAATTTATCATTGTGATTTGTCATTAGTGACTAAATTATAATATAAAATTATGGCTAAATATCATTTTTAGTTAATTATATTTTAATATTTTTTCATTTTGATACATTAAATTTTAAAAAAAATTCATTTATATCATTTATATCTTATTCTTTTCATCCCTAATTATGAGACCATTTCAAGTGATTCGTGCATATTTTAAAAAATGGTTAATTTAGTTAATCACATTAAATATGTTTATTATTTATGCCATTATTTTAAAATTATCATTTTCTTATCTCTTTATCTATTTAATTTTTTTTCATTAATTTTTGGATAGAGAATAATTAATTAAGGGTGTTTAGGAGAAAAAAAATAATTAATGCATTAAGAAATTAAAAAAACTTTTATAAAATGTGACAAACAATTTTTCTTAAAAAATATTATAATTAAGGATGGTTGTTTGGTCCTTTATGTGAATAATTTACATATTAAAGTTATGAAATTCAATATAAATTGGTAAAATTAAAATTAAAATATGTAAAATGATATAAAATAAAAGTAAAAAACTTATATATTAAATAAATTTGTTTAAATTTATAAATTTTTATGATTTAAAAAATAATTGATGACATGATGATACATAAAAATATTATTTATAAAATTAACCAAGCAAAATAATTGACATAGTAATTTATTGTCTTATTATTACATAAAATGTCATGTGTTCAATGTATTCAATTTCTACCGCAACACATTTTATCAATACATCAAAATTAATATTTGATTTTAGACAAATAGACTAAATGATCAAAATTATTGATTGTGAAAAATAAGAGATTAAATATATTAATTTAAAAATAGGAGATCAAAATGACCGTTGAAAATTATAGGTGAGAATAAAATTACAATTTAACGAGTAAAAAACAAAAAATAAAGTATAAGTAGTAAATGAAGATAAATAGTTTCCATTTTCCATCATGATCAATTATTGGCTTAAGTTTTAAAATATGATATCGTCAAAAAGGGAAAAAAAAAGTCTAAAAATATGAATATTACTATTGACTGAGGTGACATGAGTGGCGAATGCGAAAGGGATAACAAAGATGTGTATCGCGGTGTTCATGTGGCAGACTCATCCAAAGTACCCCTTGATTCTCTTACACAACAGGGACGAGTTTTATTCTCGGTGAGTGAGTACTCGTTCATTTCGTTTTCTGAATTATGAATAGAAACAAATGGATAATTTATTTATTTAATCGTTGAGTGTTGAAACTTGAAAGGCCTACGGAACCATTGGCGTGGTGGGAAGGGGAAACGATCTTGGGTGGTAAGGATGCACTGGGCGGTGGAACATGGTTGGGTTCGACAAGAGACGGTAGGATAGCGTTTCTTACAAATTTTAGGGAAGTTGAGATGCTTTCGAATCCCAAGACCAGAGGGGACTTGCCCCTTCGTTTTCTTCAGGTAATCACGCACTCAAGGTGTTTGTTACTTTGTTTCTTACTAGTTAAAAATCAGGCTGCATTTTTTACCTTTAATTTTTTTGGTGAATTTTTCTTTATCAAATTAATTTGGTGCATTTTACTTTAATTTTATTTTTAAGAAACTTACATATTTTACCTCATTTTACGTTTAACATAATTATACTTTTCATCCCTTAATTTTCTATTTTTTGAAAATTTTTATCTCCAACTTTTAATTTTTTTGGCAAATTTATGTCCATTTTTTTTGCTTATTAATAGATAAATGCATCGAGTAAAGTTCACAAGTTTCTAAAAAGTTAGAAGTAAAATGTGTCAAATTAAGAAATTTAGGATAAAATTTGTGAAAAATTAAAAAATGCAATTAAGCCTATAAATTATGTTAATAATAGGAGTATTTTTTTAAGTACTCCTTCTCTCTGGTTATAATTGTCATGTAAGTGAAAATATTTGTCTCAAAATGATTATTCTCCCCTCCAAATGATAATCGTCGTGTAAGAAAATAAAATTTATCTCAAAATAATTATCATTTTAATTTTTCAATGTAATATTAATTACATTTGTTCACTTATAGCCCTTATATTATTATAATATGGGCAACAAAAACAAAAAATGAATTAATGATGATAAAGTTAATTTTATAAAATTATTATTCTCTTTTATTTATTTATTAGGTTTTATTGGTTTGTGTGAAACAACTTAGGATGATAATTATAATAAGACAAAGAGAGTATCGTTTTAGTTATATCTTTTATAATATTAATGATAGACAACAAAATCTTATAAATAAATTAATGATGATATAAGATTAATTTTGTAAAATTATTACTATTTTTTATACCTAAGACGATAATTATTTTGAGATAGAGAGTAATTGTTAACAAATAAATAATGTTAAACATACTTAGGAGGATAGACCTCATCAAATCAATCAAGTTTTTTTTATCGCTAAACGTGATAAATACTCGTTATTAATAATATAACATAAGTAAAAAAGTAATCATTATAACCTATAGAGTTGATGCAAAGGTGTAAGATGCTCTTGTGTTTGCATGTGAGAAATATTCTATTTAGTAGGAGAACTAATATTTAATTTTTTTCATGTGTAACATTTTTTTGTCACAGGCACCCATCTTAAATGAGATTAGTTTGTAACTTGTGGGGTGGGAAACACCCATAATATTTGATTCAAGACAAAAAAATATATTATTAAAATTAATAGGCTTACTTTATATAGGGTTGGCAAAATGAACGGGTCGGGTTGGGTCTGTCTAGTTTGGTTCATCGGGTCAAATAGTGAAAATAGGTCAGCCCAGACTCCATCCATATTCTTTTGGATTGTAATTTCTTAGACCTATTCCATCCCATTCCAACCTAACATGCTCTATCTCGCGTTGTCGGACTAATTTAGAAATTAATAAAAAATTAAAAAAATGGCTTCTATATTAAAAAATATAAAAAAAAGAATTTAAAAGACAAAAAGTTATTTATTATGTATATATTCCGGTTAACAAGTATTGAAAAAACCATTTAAATTATGCTTAATGCATACTCAAATTAATAATATTATTTCAGGGTATTTCTTGTGAATATTTATTTTTTGTTTGATGAACATAATTTATTTTTAAAAAAAATATAAAGTAGAATATAAAATTATAAATTTTATCAATAAGTTATTGTGTTTTATTCAATATTTATAATATATTACTAATCAGGTCCGTCTATAGGTTCATCGACCCGAGTCCAATTAGCTGTTCGGCTATATGGATAGGACCGAAAAAACTTATTTTTATTTGAGTGGTCCTTTTTTTTAGTCTAGTCTGACCCTAACCCTAATTGTGGGCCGAGCCAATCCATTGGATCAGGTTCATTTTGTGAGTCCTAATTATATATACTATCCTTTAATTAATTAACAGTATATTATTTATATATTTTTTCTACTGTGTGTACTTAAATTCAACTGTAATCTGAACAAAAAATAAAATACTTAAATTCAACTGTAATCTGAAAAAAAAAAAAAAAATTGTAATGCTAATAAGAGAAGTGTTAGTAATATACTATTTAACACATTCTTTCGTACATATTTTTTTTTATTGATTAAAATATATCAAAAATTATAAAATCAGGAGAGAGTCATTGAATATTACATGAGACCCACTAAATTTTGTGAAATCCAATAAATTTAAACCAATAAAAAATATATGTTGAAAAGAATATGTTAAAAAATATAATTCTAACATTTATCGTGCCAAGAATAATGTATATATGAATACAACGCAACAGGGCAATAAGAGTCCC
The DNA here is from genome assembly GCF_000004515.6 of Glycine max. NCBI lineage: Eukaryota > Viridiplantae > Streptophyta > Magnoliopsida > Fabales > Fabaceae > Glycine > Glycine max. The sequence continues at coordinate 2,594,079 of NC_038256.2, read as the reverse complement.
GAGGAGTTTGCGGAGCAAGTTGTGAAAGAGGCAGATGAGTATAATGGCTTTAACCTTGTATTAGCTGATATTTGCACCTCCAGCATGGTTTATGTCTTTAATAGACCAAACCAAGATCATCTTTCTCTTGCACAAGTTGTTGTTACCCCTGGAATTCACGTTTTGACTAATGCAGCCCTCGACGCTCCATGGCCAAAGGTAACAACAAAACAACCCAGCTTCTATTATTTCCAATTTTTTTAGTTTCTATTTGGGTTTATGGATTTATACTAGTTGTTTATAAATCACAACCTTTTTTATTTTAAATGTTAAGAATTAGTTATTGACTCAACTCTATTAAGTAAATAATAGAAAAAAAGACTTACTTATAAACGTTTATTCAACATTTCTACATCAAAGTGGTTTTAAAGATTATTTCAATTGGTTGAGTATGGGTGGGGGTGTTGTAAACTCTTGATATGATACTCAATTCTTCCAATAAAAAAAATTATTCTAGGCTATGTTTTTTACAAAATAAAGACTATTTTTTAATTAAACATATAAATATATAGGTTGAAAAATATCATAAAAAGGAGTTCGTTCATTTGAGTTTCCTATAGGTTTTTTTTACACTTTTTAAGTCATTATATGTATTAGTTTTACTCAATCAAATAAGTTATATCATGTAAAAATAGTATAATTCCATTTTTTATGATTATTATAATACCATTTTTTTATTTTGTTTATGGACTATGTAAAATTATTTCTGTAAGATTCAATTATCTACTTCATCAAAATTAAGAAAAACAGTTAATTTAATTGATAAAAATAAATTTATCTTAAATTTATAATTTTTTTAAAATTATCCCTGTAATTAATATTTATCTCTCTTCTAATTATTCATCAATACATTTTTTTCTTATTTAAATTTGGGTTATTTGTAATCTAAAAATAATTAATACAAAGAACATTATAAATTGAGTTTTATAAAAAAAAATAAACATCATTTTAAATTTTAGTCTTATAAATAAGAATTTATGTCTTGTAAATAGAACAGGGTTAATAATTATTAGTTTATTATTAATGTGGGTGACAAAATATCCCTTTAGATAGATATGAATGACGATTTTCGGTCAATGAGGTAAATACGAAAACAAGATCTTCCTCTGGACAAAAACAAATATGATAATTTTCAAAATCAATTGGGGATGTGAAGAGTAAACAACAACGAAACAAGAAACACGTACTTGGTACATATACATATTTGTTATATATATATTTTAAAAGTGCATGTTAAATGTTAGCTATTTTTAAAACATGTATTTATAAATCTGAACTGTGCCTTTTTTTTTTATATTTTGTATTCATCACATACAATTGTTCTTTTATGTAAAAAAAAAAAAAAAGTAAAAAAAAGTTAACCCAATTTGATAAAATTAAAAATCATGATTGGTCTTTGGATAGAATAAATTATGTTGAAAAAAGAATATCTTATGTGTGTTTATGGTTTTTCAACGAAGATTAGTCACCACTTCCAAGAAAAGTTATTTTGTATTAATATTATGATTAAAAAAAAGAGAAGAAGAATTACTCTAGTTTGATGATAAAATTTTAATTTCCTCATGAAAATCACAAGTATGCAAGTACATGTACATGTAAGTAATATTACCAGCCAAATTTTTTGGCACAAGCTTTTCAGGCAGAACGGCTGCGCCATAATTTCAAAGAATTTATTGATCAATATGGTGAAAGTGATTTTCCAATTAAAGAAATGGTTGAGAAGCTAATGACAAACACAGTCAAAGATGAAGAGTGTATGTTACCAGGGATTCATCCTCCAGAACGGGAACAACCTTTGAGTTCTATATTTGTTGAAGCGGAACTTTCTTCTTCGGTAACTAACACATTCCACTTTTTTATTTAGGTAAAATTAGTTTTTTCTTCTAATTTATTTTTTAAATTCAATTTGATCTTTTAATTTTTATGAGATTTAATTTGATCCTCTAATTCTTTAAAATGATTCAATTTGATCTTACAGTCAAATAATAGATCAACGGTATTAAGAAATTATATTTTGTGACGATTTAAAATTACCACTAAGTGACTTTAAATCCTCACAAATATACATATTTGCTAATTCCGTTTAATTCAGGTAAAATGATCCAATTGAATCAATTTTAAAAATTAGAGGATCAAATCAAACTTTAAAAAAAATTAGAAAATCAAATTGAACATAAATACTAAATTAGAAGGAAAAAAACTAATTTAACCTTTTATTTATTTATCTTTTTAACCCTGCTTTTGCACGTGTAAATTAAGCTGAAAACTCTCTTTATGCTTAGGGTCATTATGGAACTAGGAGCTCTTCTGCCTTGTTTGTGAAATCTAACAAAGAAGTTACCTTCTATGAGAAATATCTGGAGAAGAAGCAATGGAAAGATAAAATGGTGACCTATAAGATCAGTGAGAGATAATAAAAGGCAGGGATATGATTTATTTCTGCTACTATGCTTCAAAAATATCAAAATTGGTGCATCACAGGCAAAATTCAGAAAAGGAAAAGGAATAAATATTTAATTAGTTGGGTACTATGGTTTAGCCACTAGCACCTTTGTCAATATGCATTTTTCCCCCCTAAACCAATCTAGCCTCAATTAGTTTGGATGGGGTAGGTTGGCTATTTTTGTCAACTTGTTTTGAATGTTTGTCACTTTGGCATTTATATTTTGTTATTGTTGAATATGCATAAAATATTTATTTACAGGGCAGTAGATGGCCTTTTAGTTATAGTGTATCTAGTTATAGATTATCCTAGAGATGACTAGCTTTCAAAATGAACGTAGATAATTGGAAATGAAAAAGATAAAAATAAAATTGGATAAGCTTAATACTAGTATGTATTACACTAATTCTTACACTATAAATGATTTTGTATTAAATGTGATTTTTATTGATTGATTTTTAAATTATAATTATATTATAGAAAATTGAGTGGCCATTTGAATATAGCTTCTACATATAAAATAAAAATATTGAGTTTTAAAATATTAAATACATATAATTTGTATATAATAAATAGTTAATAGAAGAATATCACTTAAAAATAAAAATTACTCATCAAAATAATACAAATGGTATGTCTTGTGACCAATTTTTATATTTTTATCCTCAGATAAATTATATAATATTTTTTAATCTAAGACTAAAAATATTTTCCAAGAAACAATTTCATTTTAAGTAAAACGAAGTTAGCTCTCTTTGCAAAGCATTTTTATATATAAAGTTAACCAAAACTTTATTTAAAGGAAATGTTAAAAACCATTCTTTGAAGTTTTATAATTATTATCGTTTTAAGTTTTAGTTTCTAAAAAAGTTGGAAGTTTTCCTATACAATTTTTTGAAATGGTTTATCATTGTAAAAAAATCTTTAGAGGTATTATAATACTATTACAACATATTATTATTATTAGTATTATTATTGTTATTATTTAACTAAAACTTAATGCGTACAAGGATTCAAATTTATCACTTTATCGTAAAGTTAAAATTAAAATGCGAATAATTATACTTTTAAGAAAATAACTATAGAGAAGAAATAGAATAATATTTGGATCATCATACTGTTCAGTTTCGTTTCATTATTTTTTTTTATACTGAAATTATACTTAAATTAAAAAGTAAAATATGTCAAAAAGTATAAAAATTGTAAGAAAAAATATAAAAAATTATTTGTTTTTTTATGAATAAAAGAATTTGGATCTTTTCAATTGCTTAAACTTTTCAATCAGTAAAAAGATTTAGAAATCTACTTAAATGACTTACAAACATGACCTAAAATGATTTTTTTTAAGATTAAAATGAAAAAAAAACGAAATTTCATATAAAAAAGTATTTAAGTGTTTAATTTAATATTTTTGGCGCAATGAGCAAGTGAATATCACGGTTTTTTTTTTCGTGAATACACTCTTTTTTCCTTTTTTTTTTTCAATCTACACCACTTTGCAATTTAATTCCTAATGTACACTACTTTGAAACTTTGTGTTTTGATTTATACCACTTTGCAAATGAACTTGATCCTTTTTTTTAATTTAAAAGATTATAAAATATAAATATTATATTATATAATTTTTTAGTTGGTTTTAAAATTACTTATTTATTAAATTAAATTTTATAATTGTTTTTTATTTTTTAAAGAAAATGATATTATTAAATATAATTATTTGTTTTATTATTTAATTTACTTAACACATTTTTTAGGTGAATATTTTTATTTAAAATCTGAATTTTCTAATATAATTATTTTTATAATTATATTACTAAATATAATTAGTTTGTTTATGTCATTAGATTTAATTAAAAATGATAAGACTTTTTGTTTAACAATTTATTTATAGAAGAACATTATATTGCATAATCAATAAAATACTTAAACAATTACATTTGGCTAAGGAAAAACTTAAGATGGAGATATGTTAAGACAATTGTTTCTGTTATGACCATGTTGCCGACAAATTCCATATTTTTTTGTACTTTCTAGTTCATTTTCTTCTTCGTCCATCTAAGTAGGAATGCGAGTTGAAATGGAACGATCCTTTGCAGTCCTCTTTCTCCTTGGATCAGGATCCCACTGATCTCGTTCATATTCTTGCCACACTGATTCGTGTGGCAGTAAACCAAAGGAGTTTTCATAGATGTGCAAAGTGTATTGTAAAGTGAATAACATCGACACATAGTTCATGGGATCAAGATTGACAGATTTACAGGCAGCAATGACGTGAGAACACGATAAGTGTTTAGCCTGATATTCACCACAATCACACTTTTGGGATTGTAACATTACTCTAAACCTTCAAGGTGGTCTGGGTGTTTGAAGTGGGGATTGAGTCTCTGTTATAATAAAAGTGTGATTGTGTCTGTCGAATTCATTTACAATATGTGTATTAGATTCTTGTTGACCGTTATTCATTGCATCAGAGACAACTTCAGAATACTGTGAGCCGGAGTTGATCACTGTCTGAGTTTGTCGATCTCTAATAGCAAAGAGTTGTGCGGTCTTGAAATACATCTCCCCCAACCACCAATGATGACACCGACAAATGTCTTGTGTCTTTTAACATGGAATTAACAGACTCAGACAAATTGGTAGTCATATATCCCCAATGTTCCCCCCCATCGAAGCATTGTACCCAATTTTGGTTGGGTAATTGATCAAGTCATTCAGCTACACTTGGCTTATTCGCACGGATATCTCCAAGATGTCGCCAGTGCATCTTCTCAGTATATGGGTAACCTGTAAATATTCAATCAATCTATTACGTTATAAAATTTGATTGAAAGTAAAATTTAACAAATAAATAAAATAGATTCTCACTAGCAAACATAAGTGGTTTCTTTAAATGTTTGTCGTTTGAGTTACCACGAAGAATTTTGTGCAATGTGGCGTAGGCAAAAGAAATGAGATGTGTCCTGAACCCATAAGTTAGTTGGATTGTTGTAGGCATTTATAATTGAAGGGTGTCTATTTGAAATGAGAGAAATGTTAATTTGCGGAGTAACATGTCTTCTCAAATTCTTTAGAAAAAAATCCCCAAGCTGAAGTTGTCTCCCCTTCTAGAATGGCGTCAGGAATCAGGAAGATATGGTTAGCTCCATCTTGTGAGCTATCAACAGTGTGCTAGCATACTTCCCGTAAAGCCATGTACCATCTACTTGTACTGTGGGTTTGCAATATGCAAAGCCTTTAATGCATGGACAAAATGACCAAAAGACACGTTTAAATATTCTTTTGCCCGACATGATTTCTTTTCCCTCATACACAGATTGAGCAGCGACCACAGTTTTGGGAACACAAGATTGCAAAGCTCCCAAAAGTTCTGGCAGTTTGGCATATAATTCTTCCCAGTTTCCATGAATCATCTCCAACTCTCTTTGCTTTGCTAACCATGTTTTCTTGTAGGATGAGGTATAATTCATGAACGTTTTGATCTTTGCAATCAATGTCTTGATGGAGACGGTTGGGTTGGTTTTGACAATTGGTTGGATGATTTGTGTTATGACGTGTTTGTCGAGTTGCTAATGATCTTGTCTGAGCATTGGCGCGAGACAAGTGTGATGACCTCTAATACTCTTGATAATCCATTTGTTATGCCTCTTTGAATTGCATGCGCCTAAGCTCCATGTACAACCATTTTCATGTAATTTACACACGAAGTTTAGCCTTCTCTGGTCAAAGTAAATTGTTCTGCAGTCAAAATGAATTCTGATGTTGTATTCTTTGCCTGCTCGAATACATTGTGCTTTTTCATCGAAGGCCATGCCAACCTCGAGTGCACCTGTTGGTGGTTGTACATTATGTTGCTGCTGAACAAAATGGTGTTGTAGTGTGATAGGTGGTCAAAGTTCAAGTCTACCGGACACCTAGGTTGATGATACTACAATGGAGGTGATCGAAGTGTCGTTGGTCTGTCAATACCCTCGTCATTGCTTTGGTCATCACTATATTCATTGATGTGATAAAAGAACTGTTGATCCTCATGCTCACTAAAATCATCCATGTTTTCATCATGAAATCGTATAATGGGATCTTCATTAGGGATAGGATGTTCATTTCAGATTGATGTTTACGTTTGTGGTTGTTGTGAAGGTGGCATAAAAGGATATGAAGGATGGTTTTATTGGTCAAAGGAGGTTTGTTGGGCATAAAAAAAGATGGATTTTTGGATAATAGTTGTGTGTATGAAGTATAAATGTCATAGGGGTCTTGTGTTTCAAGGTTGTTGTATGAAGATACTGGATTATTGAGGTCTATGTTGTTATACACTAATTGTTGTGGAGGCAGTAGTTTTTGTTGTGGACATGAGGGTTATGGTTGAGGAATAAGGTCAGTAACAACATAGAATTCGGCAGAATTCAATTGTGGATTCTGGAGAATTGTTTCCATCGCGGCTCTGAGATCATCATTGTTCGAATGAATTATGTAAATGTAATAGAACACGACTGACGTAAATAAATATTGGGTTTATAGGTGTTTACACCGATCCACGAACTGGGTCATCTGCAATGTGACCATTGTGGTAAATGATGGTCGAAATTTCTTTAGGTGGAGCCATGGTGCTGCTTATGTGATATGAGTGGAAACACTGTGACAATTACAAATCGAGTTTTGTTTTGTGACAAAGTTATTGTGTGTGATATGTTGTTGTCAAATGGTGATATTATATATAGGCTGAGAGTTAGATGGGAAGATTAGGTGGGAGAGATAGGTGGCAAAGTTAGGTAGGAGAGTTAGATTGGAATGTTAGGTGGAAAATTTAGGCACGAGGGTTAGGTGGGAGGGTCAGTGTGCAATACCACACATTAATGGGGTTATCGGTGCACGAGTCCATGGTTCATGTGAATTAGAATCTCGTTGCGTCACACTACCACAGTTGTGTTAACGTGCTTTGGAATCTCGAGGCGTTACAAATTTGATTTGACGCAACTGTGCTTTGGAATCTCGAGGCTTTACAACAAGACAAATTATAAATGTGCTTTGGAATCTATAGGCATTAAAATTAGATTAAGTGTATTTTTGTTTGATTCACTAGTTCCATGGAATAGCTCCTCAAAATAGAAGTACAAAATAAAAAAAACTATGATTTTGACCCTTGTAACTATGCTTAAGTGTCCATGTTCTGCATTTTTTTTAAATTATGCCGAACACATTAATGATATTCGTGACACAGTTTTTCTATGGTTTGAACATCAAAGAATCCAAAAAAAATTATATCGTGCACCAGTTCCATGAAATAGCACCTCAAAATAGAAGTACAAAATAAAAAAAAACTATGATTTGGATGGACCCTTGCAACTATGCCTAAGTACCCATGTTCTGCATTTTTTTCAAATTATGTCGAACACATTAATGATATTCGTGACACACTTTTTCTATGGTTTGAACGTCTAAGAATCCAAAAAAAAATTATATCGTGCACTAGTTTCATGAGATATCACCTCAAAATACAAGCACAAAATAAAAAAAACTATGATTCAGACACTTTTTCCATGGTAATAATCTCAAAGAACCCAAAAAAAATATTCGTAACACACTACGCAATTTGCACAAATCAGTTTTTTTTTTTACTTCGAAATTATAATAGAGTTCTTCTGCATCAGTTACCAAGGATAAATCACAGTCGAAATTGATAACACTCGGCAATTTGCACACGTCTCTAAAAAAATAAATGTCGCACTAGTAAAACTGACATGACATAGACAACTCAATTTTTTTTCACTCTGATAATTATAATGGACTTCTACTCCATCAATTACCAAGGATAAATCACAGCCGAAATTGACAACACTGGGAAATTTGCACACGTCTCTAAAAAAATTAATGTTGCACCAGTAAAACTGATATGACGTGGACAACTCAGTTTTTTTTCACTTAGTTCTTTTTTTCACTCTGCAATTTGCACATTATGGACCCTTGTAAATATGCTTAAGTGTTCATTTACTCGTTCATCTAAATGCATAGTTAACTAGTGACTTACCCAACTATAACCAAATTCTATAAATACCACTATAGCTAAAGACATTCGTAACAATTTCAAATTTTCATCTCAATCCCTACCACAATGTGTCACTTAACTGCATATGTTTTTGTTTACTATGATGACCAAATTTGCAATACTAATGAGGGCACCACCTTCGTTAGTAATAACATAAAAAATTTCATGGTCAACAAGGCCATAACCTTTACACAATTGCTTGAACTTGTTCACCAAAAAATAAACATTGAACCACAACAACATATCCAACATCTCCACTTTCGGTGTCCTATATTTGAGACAGGACAACGTTATATGTACACATTTTTTATTCTGCGAGATAATGTTGATGTTCGACAAATGTTCAACTTTTTTTACAACAACCCATCACTACCGTTTGTGGAGTTATTTGTCATAATTTGTGACAATAATAACCCACCAACCAATCAACATGGCTCAACCTCCAATCTTGAGGACTTATCAGATGAATACGAGACTTGTTGGGTCAAAATCCATGATAGTGATACTAACTCCTTTTCCGGGCCTGAAGGAAGTAACATGTCTTCATCCCACGAAACAATATTCAGACGGGATTGGTAATCTATGGATCATTCATGTCTTAGTTATTTCTGCTTTGAGGTTTTCATGTAGTGTCTTATGTCTGTGTTCAGTTATCACTTTACGTATTGAATTTAAATTAGCAATTTTCAATTTACCCACTTTTACTACAATAGGTGACATGGTAACATAACTATCAAAATTCACAACACTTGGTAATTTACACTACATTCTTTCTAAAAATAAAATGTCTCATCGGTAAAAATGACATGAAATGGACAACTCATAATTTCTTTTTTCACTCTTAAAATTATCATGGACATCTAACGACTTAATTACATGGGACAAATTACTGCTCCAAATTGACAACACTTTGCAATTTGCACACGTCTCTAAAAATTAAATGACCCACCAACAAAGCTGACATGAAATGGACAACTCATAATCTCTTTTTTTACTTTGAAAATCATCATGGACATCTGTTGCATTAATTACATCAGAAAAATCACAGTTCAAATTGACAACACTTTACAATTTGCACTAGTCTATAAAAAATTAAATGTCTCACTAGCAAAACTGACATGAGATGAACAACTCATAATCTCTTTTTTCACTCTGAAAATCATCATGGACGTCTGCTGCATTGGTTACATGGGAAAACCACTATTCAAATTGACAACACTATGCAATTTGCACTAGTCTCTAAAAAAATTAAATGTCTCACTAGCATAACTGACATGAAATGGATAACTCATAATCTCTTTTTTCACTCTGAAATTATAATGGACGTCTGCTACATCAGTTACTAGGGAAAAAAGAAATATTGGATTCCAATACACATCAACGTGGCAAAATGCTCATACAACTATAAATAACACAAAACACGCTTAATAGACACACACAATTTCACACAACATACCTTCATAAATCAAATTCAATCTTATTACTATGTCATTTTTGGGAGAAACAAGCAGTCAGACCATTGCTAACTCCAGATTTGCCTTCATTTTTCCAAATGGATCAATTACTCACAACTAAACTGGTGTTTATTTTCAAAGTCCCACTTTGACACCAATGCGAGTTCCTGATGATTGTTCTTTTGATACACTCAAGCGTAGAATACACAACACCCTTCAACTAACCAAGGATCAATTAGTGGATGAAATCTATTATCGATAACCATTCATAGATGCAAGTCAACAATATTTTTTTCAATCTCTACAGTTGAAAAATGATGATGATGTTTACACAATGTTAATGTGCAATGAGCAATACTTGTGTGTTGGCCCTATAGAATTATTATGTACCATCATTAGAATACCAGATGCTATACTCAACCTGCTTCAATCAACTATCACTCCTACTCATGATGCGATTATGTATTACAACGGGAAGTGGAACATACCACGTCAAGGTGGGTTTTTGGGTTACTCCTTTATTGGAACAAATCCAATAAGATTTGACATTCCTTCGGGATGTAGCATGGACAAACTCAAGCATTTAATCAAGCAAGTTGCACCTATAGGGATTCCCTGTTATGGAATTCACGAATCATAATTGGTTAGATGATTATTCTTTCGACAACCAAGTCATGTTAAGTATTCAGAAAATTTAATTGAATATGAAATAACAGAATCGAAAAATGACGAAGACGTGCTAAAGGTGTTAGCACAATCCAACTATTGGAAACGATTTTGCACAATAGAAATTTTGGCTACTTTTAACAAACCAGTAATCGAAATAGAAGAAGACATGTATCTTGCACAACATATTTCAGATCATCATTAGTTTTGTCATATTTGCGTTGTAATTGTATTTTTTAATATGTTTCATTATTTTCGACTATCATCTCAGTTACTACACTTTGAAATTTTATGTCCATTGTATAAAATAGATGTATCAATTATTTTTTCACTGTGTTTTTTAATTTGTTTTAATATTACTAACTAATTTTCTTATTTTTTAATTAACGAACATAACAAAAAGAATATCAACAACACATAAATTTAATTACAAAATTACATACAACGTAATTAAAAAATTGTACTCTAATTATATCCAATTTTTTTATTTTTCTTTATCTGTATATTTTTCTTTAAAAAATAAAAATAAAAACAAAATTATAAAATTTAGTTTAATAAATAATTAATTTTAAAACCAATTAAAAAAATAGGGTGTTGCTAGGTAGGTGCACCCAGCTTTATTGTTGGTGCACTTAGCACTTAAGAGGAAAAGACTGAAATACCTCTGATTCGTAAGCCTTGCAAGTTGATCCGTAAGAAGCCTTTTACGGATCAACTTGATCTGTATGCTTAATATCAACATACGGATCAACTTGATTCATACGATTTATGAACCGCCCTCACGCACACCCAACACAAATGCGAAGAAAGTGCAAGGGCAGTTTTAGCATTTTTAAAAAATGTTAGGTGCATCTAGCACCATCCAAAAAATTATATAATATAATATTTATATTTTATAATATTTTAAATTAAAAAAAAAAACAAATAGGGCCACGTTCATTTGCAAAGTGGTGTGAATCAAAACACAAAGTCCAAAGTAGTGTATAATGGGAATTAAATTACAAAGTGGTGTACATTGGGAAAAAACAGGAGAGAGAGTATTCAGGGAAAAAAAACCGAATATTTGTGTGTGCTAGACTGTTAGTTGCATAATGATGGAGCTAGATGTGCAAGTGGTGGGATGCATAGACTCTTGCTTTGTCTCCCTCCCTCCCTCTCTCATTCAAACTCTCCAGTCCACGCGCTCATCGCCGCTCCCTCATATACTCGCTCTCTGACTCAGTCCCCTCACACCTGGTTTGTCACTTGGTCCGGCGCCACTTCCTCTTCTCCTTTCGCCATAGAGGTTTCAATTCCCCTTTCATCTTCTCTCTCTCTCTCTCTCTCTCTCTCTCTTTCTCTTCCTATTCGAATTGATCTTATGTATACTTAGGGTCTGTTCGGATAAACTTCTCCGTAAACACTAACTAGAGAAGAAAATAAGAAGGAAAAAAATGAAATAAGTTTCTCCTTAAGGTAAAAGTTAGTTTATGCACAAGTTGATGATTATCTTTTAGAACAACTGATATGAGAGAGCTTTTACAGATTTTCTTTTAGATCCTATTTGGATACAGGGCTAAAAGTCCTTGACAACTCATGAGAGCTTTTGTATGGGAAAAAGTTATATATTTCCAGTAGAGAAACTCTTAAAAGCACCTATACCTTGTATCCAAACAGATCCTTATGCATAAGCTAATTATGGGAAAACTCATTTCATTATTCTTTTCCTGTAAGTGCTTGTGGAGATAAAGGCTCTTAAAGTAGACATTTAAATTCAGTGCTTTGTACTTTGTTAGAAGACTGATTAGGGATTGGAAAGTGTTTATTGGGAATTTTATTTGTTGTGTCTTCATTGTAATAGTCGTGTTGTGCGGTTGAATTTTTCTCTTTGGGAGTGTCTATTGCCACAACTGTGTGTCCATTGCAACTCCTATTTAATTAAATTTTGTGTGATTTCTCTTGGCTATTGTTTTGATTAATAAAGAAGATATTTTTCATAAAAAATAATATAAATAGGAGTGACAGTAGACACACGAGAGTGGCAATAAACACTCCCTTTCTTCTTTGGAAGAAGATTGGTGGAGATCAAATGCTATTTAGCACCTAAAGAGGGAAAGAGAGAGAAATGTAGTTTTGATAGAAAGAAAGATAGGGAGAAATAACAAGGTTGATGAAGTGTTTGATATATAGAGGTATGTCTATATATATCATTACTCTTCTTTATTCTCTTTCATAGATTTTTTTTTCCAATCCTTTATCATTTTTTTATCAGCAAAGATAATATATATATATATATATATATATATATATATATATATATATATATATATATATATATATATATATATATATATATATATATATATTAATGAGTACCAGAGGTACTAGAAATACACTTTACAAATCAAATTGGTTTCATGTTAGACTTAAAGTCTGACCAGAGTTTGAATGTGAATACATAATTAAGACTTATATCATGCTATATTTGAAAATCCTGCACTAATATTGGTAAACCAATGGTTGTAGTGTGTTTTGGTTGTAATGTGTTTTGAAATCCCTCTCCAAATTTGTGAGCCACATCCATAGTAAGAAAACTGCATCATCCATCATTTTGTTGGCATTAAATGTACCATTTGCAAAGATGATGTCATTTCTTTGCTTCCAAATGGTCCATGTCAATGCTAGTCACCACCATTTCCATCTGTTAGCTTTCATTCCTTGTGTCACTCCATGAATGTGTTGGAGAAAATGTTGCCTGGGATGATGTGGGAAAACACCCACCAAGTTCACCCATGACAACGATTCCCACCATACCTGGATTATCTTGCTGCAGTGAAAAAATAAGTGACCTGCGCTCTCCTCCATCGAACTACAAAATGGACAATTGGAGTCTCCTACCTCTATTTGTCGCCTTTGCAGATTTAGTCTGGTTGGTAGCCTATCTTTGAGTAGCCTCCATGCAAATGCAGCAATTTTAGATGAAACCTTGAGTTTCCACAGCTCCTCAAAAGCCTCGTCCTGATTCTCCTTTGAGATGTCCTCCCTAAGCATTTGGTATGCAGATTTGGCCGAGTATTGACCACTTGGATCTGCCTTCCACACCCACTGATCACTAATCTGAGGCTGGATTCTGTGACAATCAACACCTTTTAGGAATGCTATTGCCATATCTATTTCACTATCGAACAATGGTCGCCTCCACTTGAAATCCCATTCTCATCCTGTGTCTTTGAAAGCCCCCATATGCTGTATATTTTGGTTTTGCTGAGCAAAAATGATATACATCCTAGGGTATCTTTCTAGTAGCGTATCCTCTCCACCTATCCAGTTGTCCTTCCAAAATTTAAATTTATCCCCACATTCGACCTTCCATAATATTGTGTTCTTCATTAAAGCCCTATGTTGCGGATGTTGAACCACCAACTTTAGGTCCCTCCACCATATAGATCCAAAATTGTCTCTAGTTGCTTCATTTAGACTCCTCCATCCACCATATTTTGATTCAAGTACCCTGGCCCACATTTCCTCTGCCGCTGGAATAAGTTCCACTTCCATTTGCACAGAAGTGATAGATTGAATGAGTTGATATCTTTGACTCCCAAACCTCCATCTTCTTTTGGAAGGCATACCGTCTCCCATTTGATCCAGGCTATTTTCTTTTGTTCACAATCTGCACCCCATAGGAACCTTCTCTATAAACTCACCAGTTTGTCCGCTGCTTCTTTAGGAACCCTGAAAAAGAGAAAAAAAATAGATAGGAATGGATGTTAGCACTACCTTAATGAGAGTCACTCTCCCCCCGAAAGATAAGTGTCTTTGCTTCCATTTCTCTAATTTTCTCTCACATTTTCTAATAATAGGGTCCTATGTCTGATATCTTCTCGGATTTTCTCCAATAGGAACACCAAGGTATACGAACGGGAAGGACATCAAGCTACAATTGAGGTAATATGCTGCATCAAGTTTCCACTGTTCCGTCACCCTAAAAGCACCAAAGCCGCTTTTAGAAAAATTAATTTTGAGGCCCGATACCAATTCAAAGACTCTTAGAATTGCTTTGATTTCTCTAACGTTCTCCATAGTTGCCTCGCCAAAGAAGATTGTATCATCCGCATACTGGAGGATGCTGACTTCCACCTTGTCTATACCAATTAAGAATCCCTAAAATAGCCCCTTCTCCATAGCTTGTGACATTGTAACATCCCAATTTTTCGTAAATAAATTTAAAAAGATTTTTAGTAAAATAAATAAATAAATAAATATAGAGCAAATAATAGGCTGAGTACCCTAGGTATAAATAGCTATGTTAAGTCAGATGCCTCCTCTTCCCCTCATTTTCGTTTTTCTCTTTTCTCCACTCAAAACCCTTTCTTTTTCCCGCAGTCCACCAAAGCTGTCTCAGAAAAACGACGATCTCGAACTCATTTACCTTTGGATCGTCATGAAATTTAGCAGCACGTTCGCAATCCAATTCCGAACATTCTCACCGTTGGGAATTTCAAAATCATGTCTGAGCTTAGAGGAAAACCCTTCGCATTGTAGCCTTTTATTTTTCCGCAGAAATTCAAAATTGTCTCGGTAAAACTACGATCCCGGTTTCGTTAACCGTTGGATTTTCATGAAATTTGGATATGTTGTTCGAAATTCAATTCTTCACACTTTCACCGTTGGGATTTGCGAGATAATATTAGTGGATGGAGAAAAAGGAATCTCATGAAGACAGTACAAGTGTAGGCTTCAATCACTTCTCCGTCTCTCTGACGTTTGAGAATTCTATCGGAGCAATCGGAGGAAAAACTGGAGGAATCTCAGGGAACCGCTAGAGATGCCACTATCGTTGTCGGAAGACACGTGAGTCCGCTTAGAGGTAAGGGATGAGTTATTCACAATTGGAGGTTAGTGAGAACATGTGTAGGGATCCTTAGAAAAACTAAATTTGGGTTTATTTTAGGATGTTTATTGAATTATAATTTTTCTTTATGATTATGAATGCAATATTATTGTGTTTTATGTACCAATTGATGTCCTGATGAGAATTGATTGATAAACTTGAGTGCTCTTGATGTCTTTGTGTTTAACCCATGATTTTGATTAATTGATTTTGATACAATTGTGAGAAACTATTTTAGAGGCTTTACATCCAATGTTGTGATAAAATCTTTTGTATAAATTGTTATGCTGAGGTTATGAAATGATGATTCAAACTGTGAGTATGTGATAAATTGAACATGTGACGGATGATGAAACACATGTGTATTGAGATGAGATGTGTGTATTGAGTTGTGAACTATGAACTGTGCAATCACACAATTGTAAGACCCTTTAAGGGCGACGAGTATTGTGATGAGATCTACTATGGGAACCCAACGAGTTAAAATGATTTTGAAAACAATTGAGTAAATGTGTGTATTGCATAGTTCATAGATAAAGTGTATATGATTCATGAGGTGTGATAACATGTTAAATTGAGATTATACCATTGTGATTGGGATTAAGTGTATGTGATAAATTGAGTATGTATATGATTGAGATATATATGTGCATTGAAGTGTTGTGTGCATTGAGTTGTGAACTATGAATTGTACAACCACACGATCATAAGTCCCTTCAAGGGCGACGAGTTGATGCTAAGTGTGACACCCTCTACCCTTACAATTATAACTAACTAATTAAATAAATCATACCAAAATTTATTTAAAAGATTATAAACACATAATAATAAAAGAAGAAAAAAATGCAAAATTAATTAATAATTTTTCTTTTTAAACACATTTAATTTAAATCAATTCAAAAGGGTAAAGGTTCACATCCACTTAGTGAAAACATAGTAGAATATATTTTTTTTTAATAAGAGATAAGATTATCCCGGCTCAAAACAAGGCCGTTCACTCTAAATAAATAATAAAAAGAAACTAAAGAAGAAAAGTATAACACAATTATATCATTCAGTAAATCATAATCCCTATCACAGACTAAGTCTCTCCATCTCTAGCATGTGACTCATCATATGAAGGCTCACCTGAAACAAAGTGGCAATCAGCCCAAACACAAACACACACCGGGAGTGAGTTATCACATTCGTATATAATAAAACATTAGAGCATGTGAAACATATAATACTTAAAGCTGAATTTATATAAATAGCATTACTGCACAAAATCGCACACATTATTCACACTCATTCAAGTTTACACACTCCATAAAATAACATCAACCACAATTGTTAACTCAATGAAATTCAAACACAAGCGTTATGCAACAATTATACTAAGACTCAAGCCTATATGCAATGTGGTACCATGTCAGTGAAAAACAACACTGGGGCGCTTAGGAGTACATGACAAAGCACACCACACAATGGGTATACTCGGTCACTCTCACTAAGTAACATCATAAGGTGACCAGTCAGGGTTACTCTGTTTTGCGAGAATGCCCCAACCACATGGGATCAACATGGGCTTAAAGGAGCACTCAAACCGAGTATCTTTACCCCCAAGGCCTAGACTCTGAAGAATCCGTTTGGGCCTCACCTTCCTGATTCAGGTCCAACCCCTAAAATATATTTTTTTTTTATTTGCACGCAGACACTGTTTATGAGTTATATAATACCCACGACCTCACTCTTATATTTCAACATATTTAACAAAATGCGCTACAGTTTAACCCTTCAGGATCCTAACTAGGAATCCTACAATTTTCTTTAACACTGCGCATAAAAGTTCTCTCAAGGTACACACTGGTCGGGTTACTGTATAACTCATAACTCACATGACAAGTAATATCTCTACAAATATCAATCACACACTCATTCACAACCATGTTTCATGTTTACAGTCTAACATTTCACACTCTAACTAATTACAAAATATACTCAACAATTAGATAACAATTTATCATAATAATAATAATATACAATATTTAACTTCAAGGCTTATAAACAAGTAACTATAAAATACACGTAAAATATATATATAAGTATATTATGTTCAAAATATATAACAAAATATATATATTAACGTAAACGTAAACGTACATATCACATATAACATATAAAAAGTATTAAATATATATTAATATAAAGTAATCACAATAATATCAAATATATTATTAAGTAAATACAAATTATATATAACAATAAAATATATACTCATATTGATTTCTATGAACAACATGTATACCTATATTTTAAATATATTTCAACTAAGTTGCCAACATCAAGAAAATGCCTAATTACAATGTGAATACAATTTTAGTTAATTTCTTTAAATGATTTTAGCCAATTCAATTATCCAACAATCCCTACACCTATGAATTTCATGACAAGAAATTACCCACGTGAAATAAAATATACAGTTTGTAAAAAAAACAGTATCAATATATATGTACACGTATACACTGCGGTGTAAAAATAATTATCTGGACACAATATACATTAGCACAGGAACAAGATTGAAAGGCCAACATATCTGGTATAAACAAAATCACTACCACACAATTTTTATGTTAATTATAAAGAATTCTAATTCCTAAGGTACACACCTAACAGAGAAACACATCAATCCTACAACAAACTCGCAACATAACACATCAATTCTACAACAAACTCGCACAGAACACCAATTGGTTCATCAAACACACTCAATCCGCGATTACACATGAAAACATAATTAAATTCATAAACACCCCAAAATAACCCAAAAATTGATCATCTAGGGATCCCTACACATGTTCATTCTAATCCCCAAGCGTGAGTAACTCATCCCTTACCTCGAGGTAGTCGCTTAAATGTTCTCTGTTAGCAATGGTGGCGTCTCTGGTGCTCTCTAGAGCTCCTCCTCTGATTGCTCTGTTAGGGTTCTTGTGCGTCAGAAAAAAAGAAAGGAACAGAATGTGTTTTTCAAAAAGCTGCTCTAGGTTAACATTTGGCTTATATAGTGGGAATTTATGACCTAATAATTTTTTTTTCTTATTTATTTATGTATTAATTTATTATTTTCTTATTTACTTATTAAAGTTACGGCTGTTACACTAAGTCCCTTTTAGGGCGACGAGTTGATGTTAAGTCCCTTTAAAGGCGACGAGTTAATGATAAGACCCTTAAAGGGCGATGAGTTAAAATTATTTTGAGAACAATTGAGGAGTCGTGTGTTTTGTACAGTTCATAGATAGAGTCTGTGTGCTAAAATGTTTTCTGGGTTGGACCTGAATCAGGAGAGAGAGGCCCTGACGGACTCTTCGGAGTGTAGGCCTTGGGGGTCACACGATTTGAGTGCTCCTTTAAGCCTATGTTGATCCCATATGGTTGGAGCATTCTTGCAAAACACTGTAACCATGACTGGTCTCCCTATGATATTACCTAGTGAGAGTGACTTGACTTATTATTGTGTGGTTTGTCTTGTCATGTACTCCTAGGCGCCCGACGAGGTTTTTCACTAACATGGTACCACATTGTATATAGGTTTGAGTCTTAGCATAACTGTTGCATACGCTTGCTAATTGTTTATTATGAAATTGATGTGTTATTATGTCTTGATTGGAGTGTGTGATTTTTGTGTATTGTGATTGATGATTGAAAAGTGAATTTTGAGTAACAAAGTGATGAAATAATGTGAGATATGCTAAGTAAATTGTATTTGGCTACTATATGTTGTCTTGTCTCTCTCTAGTAGTTAGGAATGTGATAATTCACTCCCGGTTTGCTGTTTGTGTTTGGATCCTATGATGATCTTGAACTTTATGTTCGGGGAGCAGATGAATAGGTGGATGACTATGAAGAACCTCATGCTAGAGGACACGGGAACACAACGCTCTGATAGGATGTGACATTAGGATATAGGTTCTATATTAATTGTATGAAGCTTAGACGACCTTGTTTGAGTCGAGATGACTTTATTATTTATTTGGACAAGTTTGAATATGATGTAGAAGAAATTGAATGTGAGCCTTTTACCCCTTTGAAAGGCTTCTATTTAAAAAATGTTTTAAAAATACTTTTAATTAATATTTGAATTTTTATTCCTTTATTAGTATATATGTGATGGGTAGAGGATGTCACAGACATAATGCCATTAAGTGCCTCGACAACAATATTAAAAAGAAGAAGTGATAATGGATCTCCTTGCCTAAGTCCTTTCTGAGGTATGAACTCAGCTGTAGGACTCCCATTTACCAGAATCGAGACAGATGCTGATTTTAAGCATCCCTCCATCCACTGAATCCATTTAGAGCAAAATCCCATCCTTCTCAACATATAAATCAAGAAATCCCAGGAGACAAAATCATATGTCTTCTTATAATCAACCTTTAAGACAATGCATGACTTTTGGCATCTTTTGGCTTCTTCAACCGCCTCATTTGCAATCAACACACTGTGTAACATGTGTCTTCCTTCTATAAATGCGGATTGTCTTTCATGGATGATATGGGGTATGACTTTCTTCAACCTGTTAGCCATGATCTTCGCAACTATCTTATATATGCACCCTATCAATGAGATAGGTCTGTACTCATTCAGCATCTGTGGGTCCAATACCTTAGGAATTAAGGCTATGAAAGATGCATTGGATCCCCTTGGAAAAATTCCATTGACATAGAATTCATCCAGAAATCCCAGGAAATCAGGTTTAATAGTTTGCCAAAATTGCTTGATGAATTTGAAATTAAGGCCATCTGGGCCCAGACTTTTATCACTCCCATAATTCCACACAACCCATTTTACCTCATCTTCTTGAAAGCGCCCCACAAGCATATCATTATAGTGGCTATCAATGGCCTGGAAGCATACCCCATCCAATCTAGGTCTGTCCTGAACAGATTCCTGGAAACGTTGGGAGAAGAACATCCTGACTGTCTCTTTGACTGTTGCCGGCTCTTCAATCCAAGCCCCATCAATCATCAGTCCTTTCAAGCAATTATTTCTACGACTGACATTAATCATCAGATGGAAATATCTAGAATTGCAATCACCTTCTTTGATCCACCTAGATCTCACCTTCTGTCTTAGTAGTGACTCATGTGATTGAGCTGCTACCCATAATTCCTCTTGAAGCTGCTTCCTGGTCACCAACTCATGATGGTTTAAATGTCTATCAGTTGTGTCCTCTTCCAGCTTGTTCAAATCCTCCTCGATCTTCTTATATTTCTTGAGAGTATCCCCAAATTGCTCTCTATTCCACACCCTGAGCTTGCCTTTGAATGCTTTAATTTTTTCTTTTAACATATATTCTCCCCAACCTCTGTGTTGATCTGAATTCTAGCTTTGGTGTACCATTTTCTTAAAAGAATTGTCAGTTAACCAGCAATCAAGGATCCTGAAAGGTTTGGGGCCCAATTAGCACACTTGGATCTAAGCATTATCAGGCAATGGTCAGAGAAGTTCCTCTCCAGTGTGTATTGATAAGTTGCAGGCCATTTGTTGAGCCATTCTAGGGATATAAAAAATCTATCCAATTTACTCCAAGCTATCCCATTTGGTCTTATTCATGTGAATTTTCTCCCAACCCATGGTGCTTCCTCTACCTCCATTTCTGCAATCCATTCATTGAATTCCCTTGAGCTGTTATCTTCCACTCCCCTGGGACAAACACCAAATCTCTCTGAGGGATTCCTGATGCTATTGAAATCCCCCAATATGCACCATAATCCTCCAGGGCTTTGATTTTCAGTTGCTTGATTGTATCCCACAATACTCTTTTGCTTTGAATATCACAAGGTGAATAGATGTTGATAATATTCATTGTTTGTGCCTCTTGAATCCACTTCCTTGTCAGCATTACGAAACCTGTCCCAATGACCTTCCCTTCCAGCGAGAATGTTTTTTCGCTCCATATACACAGGATGCCACCTACTGTGTTAGAAGATGGTTGTGCTTCCCACCTGACTTCAGAATCCCCCAATATAGCTTGACACATGGATCTCTCAATGACCTCCTTTTTTGTTTCCTATATACACAACATGTTTATGTGTTGTTTATTGACCATTCTCCTAACTACTGGCCATTTGACTCCCCTCCCTAGCCCTCGTACATTATATGTGATAATATTCATGGTGACCTCCTCCTTCCTCCCAATCTCTACGCCTCTTTGTTGTCTCTATCTTCCATTTTTATTAACTGCTGCACATAGTTTGTTTGCACATTCCCGCATGTAACCCCTAAGTCTTTTGCCATCTGCCATATTGCTTCTGCCTCTTGACACTGATTATTGGCTTGATATGCGACATGCTGCATAGGTTGTCATGATGAGTTGTGGTGGATGGCTTGTTCTTGGTCTCTTGTTTTCCTATGAGGACTCTCGTTCCCATGTATGTGTGATGAATCCAGGGGTGTAATTGGTTGTGTTGTTGTGTTATTGGGGGCCCAAAACTCCTCTGCATAGCTGGTCATCCATGGGTTGTTGTTACTGGTGTGGGTTGATTGTTATGTTATTTGTGACTGTTTGTGGGAGGGAACAATCTGCACCTACTGGGCCATCTTGTTTTTTGCACCACCTTTTTCGAACATAAAATCTGCAAGAATTGCTTTGGCCTGTGTGACTTTTGTTTGGGCTACGCGGGTAGTGAGAATGTGTTTCCTTGGGGGTGTGGGTAGCAAAGCCTAATTCCATTGTGTAATTTTCCTTGGATTCATATGCCTGCATATTATTTAAACTCTGGCTCCCCGAAGCAGCGTGTACCTCATTCTTTCCTTTTTTAGGCAACCTTAGGGTGTTGTCTACAGGGTTGGTTTTGTTGCCCTTCTGCGCATTCCCTTTTGCATGCATGGGTCCTTTTCGGTCATGGGTGGTCATGCCAAGGTTGTTGGTTATGTTCCCCTGGTTAGTCGTTGAAGTGTCTTCGCTGACTTTGGGCCGTGGAGATACGTGCCCCTTCTGGGTAGCTGGTTTATCCTTTGGGTCCTTTGAATATCTTGGTCCACTGGGTAATAACGTTGTGTCGTTGCTCACTGTTTCGGGCTCCAATGTACTTTCTAGCGATGGTGTTTGGCCGGACATTTCCGCCTTTGCGTTGTCTCTCGATGCCCGCTGGAGCTGCCTTTCGCGAAAACTCTCCGTCTCCTGTTGGGATATCTTTGTCTGTGTTTCAGCTTCGTTGTACTCAGAGTCGATTTCCTCCAATGAACTGAGATATCTTGATCTTCGACAGTAACATATGTCAGAACTGGTGGTGCTCTCCTCCGTGATGTGTGTGTTGAATATCTCCCCTTGGATATGGACGTTGACGTTATGGTCAATTTGCGGCGTCCATGGTGTTTTGATCAGAACTCGCACCCTGTCCAGCCTCCGGAGTTCATCAACGTCATCATCTACATTCATGAAGTCCCCAATGGAAGCTATTATTTTCTGTATATGACTTGTGTCCCAAGCCACTAACGGTATTCCCCAATAATGGACCCACGTCAGCCTACATCCCGCACGTATCCTTGAGTGCCATTTCTCCAATGAGTGAAACACAGAAGCCCTACTTTCACTGTCTTCCTCCATCAATCGTTTTGTTGTGTCCTCAGTGAGGCCGAGAAGTAGAACCATATTGTCCCTGATGTATTTCGCCGATACAATGGCTCCGATGTCCCATAAAAGCTCATCCTCGACTCTATCAAACATAGCCAGGTTTTTTAGCCTCCCCACCCACGCCTCTTTAAGCCATTTTTGCCCCCGTCAGTGGTTTGTTGAGATACACCGGTGATCTCGACGTGGGCTTGTTGTGACTGCCATAAGTCGATGGTCTCCTTTTATGCACTCTTGGTATGTTCCTCAGCATAACCTCAGCGTACGACCCTTGCCTCCTTCCTTGGCCTAGTTGTCTTCGAGCTGCTGTCTCGTCTTCTTTTTGCTTTGCGCCCTCTTGTTATGTAACTGATGGGGATATCTCTCTATGTGATATTCCAAACTTTGGAATGTTAACATGCATCTTTAGGCCGTTGAATATGGTATTGTTTAATCTCTTTTCTAATTGATGCATGCCCTCTGTTCCTTTGAATCTAACGAACTCATACTTCCTACCAAGGTTGTTTTTCTTCTTCGATATGAATATTTCCCTTACGTCACCAAATTTTTTGAAATGGTGCCATAGGTCTTCCTCAGTTGCATCCTTGGAAAAACGTGTGAAGTAAAACGACGCTATATCTTTCTGATCTCTCTAGTTTCCTCGCCTGTAGCTCCTTCCATGTTCGTCTGTTTTACCGGCGTATCTTAGACTGGGACCCTCCCTCAGGTTCTCTCTAGCTCTCATTTTTCTCTGTCTCCTAGTGCTAACTCTCTCCCACCTTGTGTTTCTCTCTCTACTCATTCTCTCTCCTGCCATAAAAAGTGCATAGTAGTTAGTTGTACTTCCAATCCTTTATCTGTGATCTAACAATTATATTTTATATTATTTGAACAACTTTATGCTTTCCTTTTCCTTTTTCTATTGGCTATCTGAAATGGCAATCAGTCCGTTTGATAAGAAATTAATCTATTTGATCTATGTGTATTGCATTCATATAATGTTGTGGGTGACTTAATGCAGGTCAGGATTGTCCATGAAGGAATGAGATTTCCTTTGTGGTTGCATGGTCATACTGTCTTCACATTCCAAGTGGCTTCTGTTTTTCCGAAGAACGTGGTGGGTAAGATGATGCCTATTTCTGTCTTCATAGTTCTTTGGTATACCATCACATGCTTGATCAAAGCAGCAAAGATCATTAATGACACTTTACTTTTTGCTATCTATTTATATGTGTGTTACTTAATCCCTCTTGAACTGTTGTGACAAACATGATAGAGATGTAGTATCGATATAGATGCCAAAACAAAAATGCAAACTATGTTCTTCATGATTAGGAATTTTTTTTCTTTCATTTGAAATCAAGGATCTTTACTTGAATTTAAACATCATTTGTTTTAGCTTCTATTTGGTGTTCTTCTCATGGTGTGTTTTAACATCATTTGTATAGGAATTGGGCAGCATTTTTGCATTTATGTTTGGTGTTGGTCATATAATTTATATTTTTATATATTAATGTAGTTTGCTTAGACTTTTATAGATCGAGTGATTTTATTGCTTGAAGCAAACATTTGGATAATTTATTGGTAATGTATCATTTTTTGTGTGTGCAAGGATGAGTTGCCTTCCTATGAAAGTTTGTCATAAATGGTTTTTAAACCTTATATTTAATGACTTAATTTGTTGCATTTGCACTTTTTATTAATTATTAGGGAAATATGTACTTACTTGGGACTTATATTTTCTCCCATAGGTATTTATTTTCAGTATTACTATACAACTATACAACATGATTGTTATCATTTAAATTATTATTAAGTAGTAGGATATCTCATGTTGGGGGTAGCTGAGAAGGGTGGTATTATGCATAATTATTTATTATTCTCTTCTTCAGTGGATTCTTAAAATTCTAGTATAAGTAAGTCTCTTTTGATTATCTGTCTAACACGTGAGACTTTGTTAGTACAACTCATGCCAGGAACTGAAGTTGTTGTTGCTCCAAAAAGACGCAAAAAAAGTTTGGATTCAACAGGAGATTCACATCTAGACTCCTCTAATAAAGAGCATGCTGCTAAGATGTTGCTTCGTTTACAATATCCAGATGGATTATGTAGTACCAAATTACCAATACTCATGTCAAAGGAGTTGAGCTTCTTGTAAGGCTTACTTTTGTTGCTTTTGTTCACCCAGAAACAGCCAAAAAATACTCATTCAACATGCTTCCGTTGGTTTCAATAGTACCCAGAGTATCCATGGAGAATGTTAATATTTCCAGAACTAATATTATGAAAGCCAAAAGTGGTTCAACTACTAATGAAGTTGAGAATGGATATACTGACATGACAGAATATCGACAAGCAATTGTTCGGCTGTTGATTTCAGAATCTGTGGCTGAAGGACATGTGATGGTAGCTAAGTCTCTTCGCCTTTATCTGAGAGCTAGCCTACATTCATGTATGTCAAGTGGTCCTAATATCCTTTTTACCTGACCCATTGTATTTTAGGATCAATTGTATGTATATTCTCGCAAATTTAATCGTGTATTGATGTTTGGTGTTAATGTTATCTATTTCTGTAGTTTGGAGACAAGCAGTGTCTAATTGTATTTTGACAGTGCATCTAGCTGTCATGCAGCGCAATTAAGGAATAGGCTGTTTGTTATTTTGAAAAGCAGTAGGTTTTCCCTGGTTCATAAACTTAAAAATGGCATTTGGAGAAATTTAGAGTCGAAGGATTTATGGAGGTTTGCTCCTTTTTTTGGTGGATTTGTTAGTTTTGGAAAGAGTATAATTCTAGATTTTCCAATGGATGATATTAAGCTTACTATTTCCTTGAGATAGAATTTTTCACTTTGTGTTCAACGTATATTTCAGTTGAAAAATTATTTGTTCTTTCAATTTTGATATCTGATTTTAACAAGAATATTGCTTTTGTTATTGCATAGGGGTTTATTTGAAGGCATGTAATATTAATTTGGAAAAAAGTATTCCTTCAATGTCTCTTTTTCGTGCCAATTCAAACTATTAAATTTGGATGCAAAAGCTACATCAGGTGTCTTTGTGGATACTATAGATTGATTGGTCAACCCAAAATTAAGTTGTAGCAGCTCTCTCTGATGAATCCAGTTACAAAGCAGAGGAAGAGGCTACAAATCAATCTCAGAATCCAAGGGGATTACAAAGTCTTGTACGACTATGGTATATCACGCAACTGAAGGCAATTACCTCCATTTCGGGTATGGAGGTTAGTTCATTTATTATAGGCAATAAAACCTTGATTCATTTTGAAGTAAGTTGTTACAAGCTTGGGAATAATGGGAAGGTTCAGTTGGCCTATAATTCTTCAGAGAACAGTGGCAAGGCTGCTGAAATGTTGTTTTTATTGACCTCTGGTGAAGAATATCTGCATCATGGGAAACTTAATGCATATGAAGTTGCTCTTGGTGGAAGATTCAATAACATCAATATTGGGGACCTGAAGCTTTTTGAAAGGATGAATATGGGTAAGAAGGTGGGACCTCAATCATACTATGACCATCCTTATACTCCAACTTCACCAATCGTCGAACTAAATTGGCTTTATTACGAGGTGTTTTCTTTTGAATCATGGACTCAAGCTTTGTCCATAATTCATAAGCATTTGTGTAAGTAGAAACATGCTCGAAGAGAGTTTTGTCAATGTACTTACGGATCATAGCAACGGCCTTCCGATTTAGTAACTCCCACTGAGCGTCACTCTTACCTTCTTCCTTATTTTTGTAGATGATGGGATCAAGCAAATCCTTGCAGTATAGATGATCCTTGTTAAGACTTTGGCAAGTGTACCAAATCGTTACAAGTAGTAAATCTCGGAAGTCTGAGTATCGTGTCCGCAGGGATTTTATTGCACTTATTCAATACCTCTCAATTTGTAAGTGGGAGTAAAGTAGTAAAAATAGGAATGAAAGTAGGAATAGAGTGCTATTATTAAAACAAATAAGAAAAAGGGAAAACAATTAATAGAAATGCCAAGACCAGACAAACCCAATTGGCCTACGATGCATGTAAATAGGATATTCATTATCAATGAAATGGTATTAGTTCTACCCACATCTGTTGACTACTTGCCCCTGATGCCTCACGTTGGCAAGCCTATTTTAACTACCTATCTCCCAAATGCCTTTGTGAAGATTCAATAATTAAAATGCATTAAGATTAAGTTCTAGATGTTGCTTAAATGCATGGGCAGTGAGTTATCATTCTATGCCTAGCAATGCTAACCCAATGATTCTTTTCTTTAGATGTTCTATTAGGTGTTACCCTTTCCCAAGCGTATAACCCCTAAAACTGATGCATGCATTGAATCTTGAATATTATTGAGAATTACCCTCTCCCGAGCGAATAAAACCCAAAAAGAGATCTAAGAATGAATGCAAGAATAAAAGAAAAGAAATAGAACAGAAAAACCTGGAATAACTTCCTTTGCATTGATAACTCTTGAAGCTCATTGTACATCGTTGGCTTTTTAGGCCTGCCAGGCCCTAGCTAGGGGTTTAGCCACTCATGGCCATTGAGGGCTTACAACTGGGGATGAAAGAAAGAATAAGCTAATAAAACAAAGAATATAGAGAGAAAAGAAACTCAGGCTTGAGGAACTGAGAGTAGTGCTCTGAGACGGGATGATGTTTCCTTGGGACTGCCTCTCTATTTATAGTTGCTGAAGTGGGCTTATGGGCCTTCGTAGTCGCGCTCAGCGCCACACCTCGCGCTTAGCGCGTTCAGATCACGCGCTGGGCGCCCCATGCACGCTGGGCCTGTGCTTCTGTTGGATCGCGCGCTGGGTGCCTAGCTGGGCTTAGCGCGCGTAACGGTTTCCACCTTCGTGCTTAACGCCACGCTCAGCGCCTGCAGTTAGTTGCTCGCTTAGCGCCTGATGCACGCTTAGCGCCCCTATTGGATTGGGCCTGCTTCAGAATTTCTTCTTTTTTCTTCCTTTCTGTGCCACTTTTGCTAAATGTATCCTCATATTTCGCATCTGCAACCAGAAATTCAATTAAATTAATTTTCTCACTTTTAATTACAAATAACTGCTAAATAATTAATTTAAGCCAAAATTTGACTATTTAACTCCTATAAATTCACAATTATTTAGCAGTTATCAAAATCCCCCAAATTAAACTTTGCTTGTCCCCAAGCAAACCAAGAATAGAAATAATTTCCAAACAAGTTCTGAGTGTTTCAACGCTGTCAATGGCCTTAGTTCCTCCTTCTTCCAGTGGTCCTTTCCGCATCTGTCAACATCTCAAAATGAAAGCATAAAACACACAAGTGGTTAGTCAGTCCTTTGGAGTCTTGATCAAATCTGGCTTGCCTTACTTTCCTCACAAGGCTGGTGTTTTCCTCTGCTCACAAGTGTATGATTTAGTGTCTGCAATTTTCTAACAACCTGCAAGTAAGATTCCAAAGTTTTGCATTTCCTCTTAAGTATAGTTATCTTTAGTTACCCTCAGGTGGATCACTAAGGACTTTATTGGCTTGTATTGGGGCTTGGATCACAAAAAAAATCATGGTTTTTCTTGAAAATTCAAATTAGGATTAAGAGAGCAAAAATTTCTACTACTTCTGATGCATTCTTCTTAACCCTTTTATTTCCCCACAACACTTTTCTTTTGACACCTTTCTTGCTCTTTGTTTCTGCCCTTTATTTTACTCATGATGATTTTTTTTTTTTTAGAATAAACTGGGCTTCTAATTTGTGAGAGGTGTACTATTGTCTTTAGCTACCTATTTTCCCAAAATCCCCCAAATTAAAACCTTTATAACCCATTTTTGCTCTCTTATCATCCTAAAGGGTAGGACTTATCATTTTATTGGCTCAAGGGTTAATTCGGAATAACATGATATATAGGCTCAATCATGGGTGCAAGGGGAAAAAGATGATGTCGGGTTGGCTTTTTGGCTAAGTAGCTAGGTATAACAAACATGGCCTTGATCATATCCACCTTAAGTAACTATTCTAAAAATCCAAGAGTGATGCAAAACCAGGAACTTAAAAACAGGCGTTTTCTCTCACAATTAAGTTCACACTCTCACCGGAATTAAAGCAAGTATACGGCATACCAGTTATGACCTTGTTCCATCAGACTATCCTTCCCACCTTGTGCTATTCATGTTCCACTTCCTGACCTGACTCGTGCTTCCAGAACCAATGTTTCCAAGGACTAGTGGCATCTCAAGTGTTTCAACCTTTCAGAACAAGCTCAAAAATTATGACTGCTCAAGTTATCATGCAATTATTACTCAGAAAACAAATGCTGAATCTCTCATATTATTACTACTACTTCTTTTTAATACCTAAACAGACCACAAAACACAAAAGAAAACAAAACATAAAAGAAACATCAGAACATAAAAGGAAAACATCAAGAAAAATCAACTGCCTCCGCCCAAGTCCGCCCATGGGCCCCAGTCAGCAGTGGCTAAGTCAGCAATGAGGTCCTCATCGACTGCAGGATCCTCAGCGACTCTAGAAGGCTCTTCCCCCCTGTCAGTGGAGGGCTGGTCTCCTGGCCAGGCGACTCGCTGACGATAGGCCTCTGGAGTGGTGAGCGGGGGGTCCATCTGCAGGTGTAGGGACAGCCTGTGCATATTCTCCATGATGAGCTGCTGTCCAACGTGAAGGGACCTCAGCATCTGCCCATGCGTGTCCATGGATGCTGAGGTGGAAGCAGGTGGATGTCGCGGTCGCTGGGATGGCTGAGACGGAGACTGGGTAGGTAGGGGGGCCTCGGAAGCTGATGCTGAAGCTCTGGTGCGTGTGCGGCGAGGCCCAGGGAACGTGATCGATGGATCGGCGGGGTTCCAGCAATTCTTCTTCACATAGGCTAGGTTGATCGCAGGGCTGAGTGACTCAAAGATCAGGGTATCAGAAACCACCCCCTGAATGTCGCACAGCGCTGTAATCAACGCTGGGAACCCGAGCCTCGAGGTGCTGGACTGGGCAATCTGGCTGATCTGCTGTGATATAAAGCTGCCCACATCCATGTCCATGCGGCTCACCAAACCGTAGATCAAGCGGGCCCTGTCAAGATTAACATCAGATGTGTGAGAAGTGGGCGCAAGATCGTAATAAGAAAGGACACTCCATGTCTGAGCAAGTGTCGTCATGTCCTTCCTCAGCAGCTTCCAGGGGAGACCATCAGCATTAAGGACAAAGCGCCCCCCTGGAGTGCACAGTGTGGCCGCGATGGTGTCAGGATTGGGGTGAGTGCTGAGGTATCTGGTGTATGCTGGAAACTCCTCCCCGTCCTCCAAGATAACCGGGGTGTCGAGGAAGTCGTTAATGGTGTCAGCATCAAAACGAACGACCTGTCCTCGCACCCTGCAGAATCTGGGACTCTGGTCCTCTGGATCATAAAGGTTCGAATATAACTCTTTCACCAGAGCCACGTCGATCCGCTTCTCCGGAAGGTGAGTCAGCACCTGGTCCCATCTGTGCCTCCTGAGTTCCTGGAGGAACTCGTCAAACATCCCGGGTCCCAGTTCAACATTCCTCTCCGGAAGGATGTTCCGGAGCTGAATGTTGTCTTGGTACCGGTGCCAAGCTATCTCAGATGTGAAGCGGGAAGTGTCCCAGTTGGCTGCTTCCCCTGGTGTAGGCACGGCGCGGCGCTTGCGAGAAGCCATCTGAAAAACAACAGAAAATAACAAAACAGATTGCAATTAGTAAACCAGGGGTGTGTAGAAAGTAAAAGGAGGGGGGTGCAGTTATGAAGAATGGGGGTGCAGAAAGCAAAGAAGAAGGGGGGTGAAGTTAGAAAGACTGGGGGTGCAGAAAGAAGAAGAAGGGGGTGAAGTTAGAAAGACTGGGGGTGCAGAAAGAAGAAGAAGGGGGGTGAAGTTAGTAGAGAGGGGTGTAAAGAGTGAAGCACGAGGACTGGTGGCCCTAAGGCCCAGCCTCGCGCTTGGCGCCATCCTGCGCGCTGCTGCTGGCACACGCTTAGCGCTACAAGAGCGCGCTTAGCGCGTGCTTCCAGGTTGATGAGCGCGCTTAGCACGGCGGCGCCCGCTAAGCGCGCGCTTCGTATCCTCTGCTGTGTCTTGCACCGGCTTAGCGCGCTTCTTGTTTCGTTCCTCATGATGTCCATTGCCGCTAAGCCTATGCACAAGAGCTTAGCGTGCCGATACCTGCAAGGCTAACAGTGTAATCCAGATTCCAGCTTACCTTTGGTTTCGTGAAAAAAACGTGAAAAAGCACAAGGGAATGATGAAGGTAAGAAGATGCAGAGAGGAGGAGTGCAGGAAGTGTGAAAGCGTAGAGAAAAGAAAAGGAAATGAGGCGCTGCACTTAAAAAGGCTCCTGGGAGGCAACTGAGGCGTTGGGGAGTTTCGAAAACTCCCCAGAATTTATGACGTGCGCGCTTAGCGCGCATGTGGCCGCTAAGCGCACCAAGTAAAGCGTCCCTTCGTTGCCCCTCAGACTTTAAAATTCAAATTTGAAAAACTTACCTGGGCGCTTAGCGCGAGGTCTCGCGCTAAGCGCGGGTCTTCGTGCAGCCCACTTGATTTATGCTATTGGCACCCCTCCTTTTGCTATTTGTACCTGTGGGCCTTTGCTTTTCGTACCCCCTGTTTGCTATTCACACCTGTTGGGCTTTTTTTTTTTTTACAGAAATAAAACTCTACATTTTTACACTAAATGTTGGGTTGCCTCCCAACCAGCGCTTAGTTTATTGTCCTTAGCTAGACAGTAGGCCCTCTCAAGGATCATTTAAATAGATAATGGTCGTCAATCGCTCTAATTGCCCTCCGTTATACGGCTTTAAACGCTGGCCATTGACGATCCATTTCTTCTCGAAGCTCCCTTCTCTAGGGTCCACCAATTCCACTGCTCCATGAGGTCTAACTTCTTTTATGATAAACGGCCCAGACCACTTGGATTTCAGCTTACCTGGGAACAGCCTTAGTCTTGAGTTAAAGAGCAATACCTGCTGTCCTGGCTGGAACTCTCTCCTCTGTAGCTTCTTATCATGATATGCCTTCGTTCTTTCCTTGTAAATTCTGGACGATTCATAGGCATTCAGTCTCATCTCTTCTAACTCCTGAAGCTACAATTTCCTCTTTTCCCCGCATGCATTTTTGTCAAAGTTAAGCAATCGGAGAGCCCAATATGCTTTGTGCTCCAACTCCACTGGTAAATGGCATGACTTCCCATACACTAGCTGGAACGGTGATAAGCCGATGGGGGTCTTGAACGCTGTCCTATAGGCCCAGAGAGTATCATCGAGCTTCAAGGCCCAATCCTTTCTGGATGATGCAACTGTCTTCTCAAGGATTCGCTTGAGCTCCCCGTTAGAGATTTCTGCTTGGCCATTCGTCTGAGGATGATAAGGTGTGGCCACCTTATGTCGGACATTATAGTGCTCCAGGACTTTCTTCAACTGGTTGTTGCAGAAATGTGTTCCCCCATCACTGATCAAGGCTCGTGGGACTCCGAAGCGGGGGAAAATGTTCTTCTTTAGAAACTTGATTACAACCCTGGCATCGTCCTTCGGCGTAGCTATGGCCTCCACCCACTTGGAGACATAGTCAACTGCTACCAAGATGTAAATATTCCCGTATGACGAAGGCAGGGGTCCCATGAAGTCTATGCCCCAACAGTCAAAGATTTCCACCTCCATGATGTTCTGCATCGGCATCTCATTTCTCCATGATATCCCCCCTGTTCTCTGGCATCTATCACAACAACGCACAAACTCGTAAGCATCTTTAAAAAGAGAGGGCCAGAAAAAACCTGATTGTAACACTTTTGCTGCTGTTCTGTCCCCGCTATGATGTCCTCCGTATGATGAACTGTGACAGTGCCAAAGAATACTTCGTGCTTCTTCCTTTGTGACACATCTTCTCAATACATGATCTGCCCCTGCTTTGAATAAGTGGGGGTCATCCCAAACATAGAAGCGTGCGTCGTGTAGGAACTTCTTCCTCTGATTCCAAGTGTACTCCTCTGGAATGACTCCTGTGGCTTTGTAGTTTGCCATGTCTGCAAACCAAGGTCTGGTGGTAACCTGCAAAAGAAACTCATCAGGAAATTCATCTCTTACCTCTGGCTCTTCCTTAGTGACTTCTTCATTCTTTAACCGAGATAAGTGATCGGCTACCACATTCTCGGATCCTCTCTTATCCTTGATGATGATGTCAAATTCTTGCAATAAGAGGACCCATCTAATCAACCTTGGCTTCGAATCGGTCTTGGCGAGCAGGTGCTTGATGGCAGCATGATCTGTGAAAATGGTGACCTTCGATCCTATCAAGTATGATCTGAACTTCTCCAAGGCAAAGACAACAACTAGCATTTCCTTCTCCGTGGTGGCATAATTCAACTGTGCTTCATTCAGGACCCTGCTAGCATAATAAATAGAATGAAATACCTTATCGTGTCTCTGTCCGAGGACTGCTCCTATGGCATAATCACTGGCATCGCACATCAGCTCAAAGTCTTTACTCCAGTCAGGTGCAATCATCACAGGTGCAGTAGTAAGCTTGTCTTTCAGTGTCTGAAATGCTGCTGAACATTCTTCATCAAACTTGAAGGCCACATCTTTATTCAACAGGTTGCTTAGGGGTCTAGCAATCTTTGAAAAATCCTTGATGAATCTCCTGTAGAACCCTGCATGCCCCAAGAAGCTTCGGACACCTTTAACATTCAGTGGTGGTGGCAGCTTCTCTATAACCTCTATCTTTGCCCGGTCAACTTCAATCCCTCTAGCTGAGATCTTGTGGCCCAGGACTATGCCTTCTCGGACCATGAAATGACACTTCTCCCAATTCAGGACTAGATTAGTCTCTACGCACCTCTGAAGTACCATCTCTAGGTTCCTCAAGCAACTGTCGAATGAGGATCCGAAAATCGAGAAGTCATCCATGAACACTTCGACGCTTTTCTCCACCATGTCTAAAAAAATGGCCAGCATGCACCTCTGAAATGTGGCT
The DNA here is from genome assembly GCF_000004515.6 of Glycine max. Lineage (NCBI taxonomy): Eukaryota > Viridiplantae > Streptophyta > Magnoliopsida > Fabales > Fabaceae > Glycine > Glycine max. The sequence continues at coordinate 2,560,002 of NC_038256.2, read as the reverse complement.
GGTGCATTACATAACCCGAATGGCATCCTTCTGTAAGCAAAGACGCCAAAAGGGCATGTGAAGGCCGTCTTCTCCTGGTCTCTAGGGTCCACCGCAATCTGATTATATCCTGAGTATCCATCCAAGAAACAATAATACGCCTGCCCTGCAAGTCTCTCCAGCATCTGATCCATGAACGGTAGAGGGAAGTGGTCCTTTCGGGTGGCCTCATTCAGCTTGCGATAGTCGATGCACATTCGCCAGCCCGTGACAGTCCTTGTTGGTATCAGGTCATTCTTCTCATTCCGCACCACTGTCATTCCACCTTTCTTGGGAACCACCTGTACTGGGCTTACCCAAGCACTGTCGGAGATGGGGTATATGAGTCCCGCCTCCAAGAGCTTGAGTACCTCCTTTCTGACCTCTTCCTTCATTGTCGGATTTAGCCTTCTCTGGGGTTGCCGGATTGGCTTGTAATCCTCTTCCATCATTATCCTGTGCATGCAATAAGCAGGGCTGATTCCCTTGAGATCCGTTATATGCCATCCAATAGCTTCCCTGTGTCTCTTGAGGATACCCACTAACCTGTTTTCTTCTTCTATTGTGAGTGCATTGCTGATTACTACAGGCTTGTCTTCCTCCAAGAACACATACTTTAGGTGATCTGGCAATATCTTCAACTCTACCTTCTTCTTCTCGGACGAAACTTTCTCTTCTAGCTTCTCAAACTTGGCTTCTCCCTCCGGAATACTGTCTTGTCGATCCAAGTCTTCCAAGCAAGCCTTTAGATCTTCCTCCTCTTCACTGGTCAGACAGTCCAAAGCATTTACCATTGCTTTCTCCAGTGAAGACTGTGGTGGCGCATAATAGATCGATATGAACATTATGAGCTGTCCCGTAATAAACCCAGTTGTTGCTGATATTTTCTTCATTGCTTTGAAGAGGTCGAAGGTGATCTTCTGGTTGTCAATACTCAGCTCCAAGTTCCCATTCCCCATATCCACCACACAGTTGGCAGTCAGCATGAATGGTCTGCCTAAAATGAGGGGAATGTCTGCGTCTTCTTCGATATCCATGATCACAAAGTCCACCGGGAAAGTAAAGTGGCGGACCTTGACTAGGACATCTTCTACCACCCCGTAAGGTCGTGTAATCGAACGGTCTGCTAGCTGAAGTGTCATCTTGGTAGGATCGATCTTCAGATTCCCAATTCTTTTACACATTGACAAGGGCATCAGATTGATGCTTGCTCCTAAGTCAATGAGGGCCTTATTCACCGTCTCCTTCCCTATGGTGCATGGGATGGTAACACTTCCGGGATCCTTAAACTTCTTGGGTAGCTTCCTCTGTATTATAGCGCTGCAGTTACCCCCTACCACAATGTTCTCATTGTCTATGTACTTCCCCTTCTTGGTGAGGATGTCCTTCATAAATTTGGAGTAGAGGGGCATCAGCTGTAAGGCTTCCCCGAATGGCATAGTGATCTCCAGCCCCTTGAATATTTCCAAGAAACGCTTGAAGTAGTGTTCCTTGTTCTTCTTGGTGGGCACCACAGGATATGGGAGATCTTGTGGTAGGGCTGGTGGTTCTTCTTTCCTGGCTTCCCGTGCTTTCTGGCTCTTGGTTTTAGGTGGTGATGCCACCTTCTCTTCGACTTTTGTCCTGTCCTCCTGTGTCTCTGTCTTATCTTCCTCTATCTGGTCTTCTTCCTCAACCTTACCTTCCTCTTGTGCTTTCCTCTGCCCTCGAGTTAGCACGGCCTTGCATTCTTCTTTTGGATTCTTCTCTGTGTTAGCCCCGAAAGTTCTAGTGGGCCTTTCAGCTTTGTCTTGTGCCAATTGGCCCATTTGAACTTCCAGATTCCGAATGGCTGCATCCGTGCTCTTCTGATGGGACCGTGTCTCCTGGATGAATTGCAGCAAGAGCTCTTCTATGTTGGTGGGCTTGTCTTGCTGATTGGGGCCCTGGCTAGGATGCTGGTATGGCGGTTGGTATGGTTGTTGATTCCTCTGCTCCTTGTACTGGTTTCCCTGATTCCTCCACCCTGAACCTTGCGTGAAGTTCCTTCCTTGATTGAATCCTGGTGGCCCATGATTGAATCCTGCCCCCCCTTGGTGGAATCCAGATGAGTTCCCCTGGTTGTAACCCTGATATCTGCGATTTGGTACGCCCATATAGTTTACTTCTTGAGAAGTATCCTGTTGGCTTACACAATGTCCAGGCTCATGGGTTCCTCCGCATGTGGGGCATCCTTCTACCTGCAAAACAGAAGAGTGGGAAGAACTTACCGCTTGTAACTGTTGAGGTAGTTTGCTGAGGGTTTCGGTAAGGGCTTCAATCTGCCTCGTCAACAGCTTATTCTGTGCCAATGTCGCGTCTTGCGTGCCAAGTTCCAAAAGGCTTCTTTTTGTAGGCACATAGCTTCGATCACGAAGGATTGCTTGATCACTGGCCGCCATGTTCTCGATGAGCTCCATTGCTTCCTCCGGAGTCTTCAACTTGATTTTTCCCCCTGCGGACGCGTCTAGTAGTTGTTTCGAGTGGGGTCGCAAGCCATCGATGAATATATTCAGTTGTACCGGCTCGCTGTATCCGTGTGTCAGTGTCTTTCGTAACAGCCCGTGAAAACGGTCTAGTGCTTCGCTGAGGGACTCATCCGGAAATTGGTGGAAGGAGGAAATCTCCATTTTCCCTTCGGCGGTCTTCGACTCTGGGAAGTACTTCTTTAAAAACTTTTCCACTACTTCTTCCCAGGTTCTTAAGCTGTTGCCTTTGAAGGAGTGCAACCATCGTTTTGCCTCTCCTGTTAGAGAAAAAGAGAAGAGGTTAAGGCGTACCGCATCTTCTGGGACTCCAGCGATCTTTACGGTGTTGCATATTTCGATGTACGAGGCAAGGTGAGCATATGGATCTTCGCTTGGAAGACCATGGAAGAGATTCCCTTGAATCAGCTGGATAAGGGAATGCGGGTAGGAGATATTTGCGGCTTGCACCTCCGGTCTTGCAATACTTGTGAAGAACTGAGGAGTGGCAGTGTTGGAGAAGTCTTCTAAGGTGACTCTTCGTGCCGGTTCCCCGTCCATTTCAGCGTGATGTGGAGAGAGAGGAGGTGATGTGTGACTGCTTCCTTCGGTGTCCTGTTCCCTTCTTCTTCTTACAGCGTTGTTACGCCGACAAGTGGCTTCGATTTCCAAGTTGATAGGGACCACGTCTCCATATGCAGTCCTAAGTCGCATAAAAACAAGAAGGCACTACCCGTGCAATTATAGAAGAAAGAAAGACAGAAGAGAAGTAAAGATAAAATACTGATAAAGTAAGCCAAGAAAAGAAGGATCGGGCTTACAAACTGATATAGTATTAAGTGCGAAAACAAAATCCCCGGCAACGGCGCCAAAAACTTGTTAAGACTTTGGCAAGTGTACCAAATCGTTACAAGTAGTAAATCTCGGAAGTCCGAGTATCGTGTCCGCAGGGATTTTATTGCACTTATTCAATACCTCTCAATTTGTAAGTGGGAGTAAAGTAGTAAAAATAGGAATGAAAGTAGGAATAGAGTGCTATTATTAAAACAAATAAGAAAAAGGGAAAACAATTAATAGAAATGCCAAGACCAGACAAACCCAATTGGCCTACGATGCATGTAAATAGGATATTCATTATCAATGAAATGGTATTAGTTCTACCCACATCTGTTGACTACTTGCCCCTGATGCCTCACGTTGGCAAGCCTATTTTAACTACCTATCTCCCAAATGCCTTTGTGAAGATTCAATAATTAAAATGCATTAAGATTAAGTTCTAGATGTTGCTTAAATGCATGGGCAGTGAGTTATCATTCTATGCCTAGCAATGCTAACCCAATGATTCTTTTCTTTAGATGTTCTATTAGGTGTTACCCTTTCCCAAGCGTATAACCCCTAAAACTGATGCATGCATTGAATCTTGAATATTATTGAGAATTACCCTCTCCCGAGCGAATAAAACCCAAAAAGAGATCTAAGAATGAATGCAAGAATAAAAGAAAAGAAATAGAACAGAAAAACCTGGAATAACTTCCTTTGTATTGATAACTCTTGAAGCTCATTGTACATCGTTGGCTTTTTAGGCCTGCCAGGCCCTAGCTAGGGGTTTAGCCACTCATGGCCATTGAGGGCTTACAACTGGGGATGAAAGAAAGAATAAGCTAATAAAACAAAGAATATAGAGAGAAAAGAAACTCAGGCTTGAGGAACTGAGAGTAGTGCTCTGAGACGGGATGATGTTTCCTTGGGACTGCCTCTCTATTTATAGTTGCTGAAGTGGGCTTATGGGCCTTCGTAGTCGCGCTCAGCGCCACACCTCGCGCTTAGCGCGTTCAGATCGCGCGCTGGGCGCCCCATGCACGTTGGGCCTGTGCTTCTGTTGGATCGCGCGCTGGGCGCCTAGCTGGGCTTAGCGCGCGTAACGGTTTCCACCTTCGTGCTTAACGCCACGCTCAGCGCCTGCAGTTAGTTGCTCGCTTAGCGCCTGATGCGCGCTTAGCGCCCCTATTGGATTGGGCCTGCTTCAGAATTTCTTCTTTTTTCTTCCTTTCTGTGCCACTTTTGCTAAATGTATCCTCATATTTCGCATCTGCAACCAGAAATTCAATTAAATTAATTTTCTCACTTTTAATTACAAATAACTGCTAAATAATTAATTTTAAGCCAAAATTTGACTATTTAACTCCTATAAATTCACAATTATTTAGCAGTTATCAATCCTCCATCATCGGCTTCCAATATGAGTAGTTGTTAGTCATGAGCTTGAACATGTCTCCATCATGAGCAACGTTATCCTCCATCTTGAATTGTACGAGCTAATGACGGCTCCGGATGAACCTGGCTCTTGATACCACTGTTGGAAAAACTTGAACTTTCCCGCTTCGTGAAGTTAAGATAGACACTTAGTAATTAAAGGTAGTAATGGGAGCACACGATTATAATTCTCCAATATGGAGATTCTTCCACTATACAAAAGAATAGTAGGGTTACAAGGATGTGTTTAAAAATTGACTCACTCTATGGTGATTCACTCAAGCTTGAGGATAGAGACTTCCCAAGCTATTTATCTTCTCTCTCAAAGAGGCTCTCTAACTTTCTAGCTTTCCCACTCTAAGAAGTGGATTCACTCTTGTCTTGGATGGTTAGGAATGAAGGCTCCTACCCTTATTTATACTACTCCACCACCACAATCAATGGTGGAGATTACTTGTATCCTAGGGTGGAGATTAATTCTCTAGAATGCTCCACACATTCTAGGAGTCTCTACACTATTCTACTTCTTTCCATACTCTTCCATAAGGTTCCAGAAGGTTCCACACATCTCCAGAATATTCCAGAGGTTTCACAAGCTTCTAGAGAGTTCTACACTACTCTAGAGTTCTCCAGGACGTTCTAGAAAATTCTACACTTTTCTAGAAAGCTCTAGAATTTTCTAGAATCTCTCCAATTAAGGAGGGATCCCAACAAATATATATCACCAATTCCTGGATGCAAAGAGATTTGTTGCTGCCCAGGTATTTTCTCTCTCCCTCCGTCCTTTTCTCTCCCTCAGTCTGTTTCTGTTGAGTCTTTATGTTGGGGGGTCACTTCTACTTGCTTTCATATAATCCATAGGAGGTGATGCTGCTCTGGTGAACTAGTTTGTCTTTATGATGTAATAACAAAATTCTGTTCATGTTGTGTTTATGGATGTGAGTAGGAACTTGCTGCTTGTTGTGTATTGGGTAAATTAACACCCACGAGGTTCAAGTCATGTTAAGTAAAATTCGATCGTTTATCAGAGATCTTAAACATATTTAAGCCTAAAAAATATATGTAAATGCAAATGTTTTATTTCCTTAATTTAATTGGGTAAATAATTGCATAATGAGATATCTTTATGTCTTAGCTGTGCCTTTTTATAAATTTGTTAACAAAAATAATTGCTGCAGTCAAGGGATACAAAAGGCAAGAGGGCAACTCTAGCTTGACAGTGAAGTAATAATACAGTGTAGTTTGTTGATGTGGTGGAAGCTGCTTTTTGGTATTCCTTTCTCCTGAAGATGTCTTCCTTAATAGTAAATTTGTATAGGAAGTGATTGTAGTTCAATTCATCATTTGTTGTATTTGATAATGTAAATTCTCCTAGCAATATTACCAATAAAATATGAAAAGAGAAATGTTTTCCCAAGTTATTTTTTTCTCTAAAATTTTATTTTCTGTTATGTGAAATTACAGGGCTTAACGGGGGCTGCAATGAATGGTAGGTATTTTTTGTTTTATAATCCAATCCATCAAGTTTCATCTATTTTTTCCTTCTATTTATTATTTTCACGATGAATAGTATTTTTTGTTGTATAATTCAATCACTAAGGTTCGTCTATTTTTTCCTTGGATAAAAATGAAACATTACAAAATAAGTCTCACCAAAACATAAAATAATAGAAAATAATCATAAGATGAAATATTACATAAATAATCTAACATAACATGAATAAATACAAAATTTGTCTAGAGTCCATAACATCATTCTTGGTTTGTCTTTCTCCTCCTCCTTTGATAAGTACACCGCCAAGTGTCTGGTTGATTGTGCAAGTATCGATGATTCATGAGTGATGTTATAAGTGTTAGTGTCATTAAGCTTCGTCCTCGTATCAGTCAATCATTACATATTTTGCATAATCCTTTCAAATGACTACAAAAAGGTAAATAAATAATTAATGACAGTTTGATTATTGTTTAATTTAAGGGACAAAAACATAAATAGTTGTCAAACAATAATCTTTAATCGTGCTTAAATTGTGGTTAAATCAACAGCATTAACAATAATAATAATAATAATAATAATAATAATAATAATAATAATAATAATAATAATAATACTTTCAATCTTTTTTATAAAAAAAATCTAAATAAATTCATTGAATCATATCAAAAGTATAGTCACAAGAGAAGTGACATATCATATATTACTTTTAGTCTTTTATATAAGAAAAAACAACATAGGTTACTTTTTGGTCATTATAAAAAATATAGAATCCCTTTTAAATGTGTTAATTGATAAAAAAATTATCTTAATTTATTATGATGTCTATTAATGAGATATTTACTCATTTCTTATTGAAATGCATGTATTTATATTAACAAAGTAAGACATTCTCATCATTTGAAATAACTATCTTTTAAATAATTTTATGAGTATTTTTTGAATAAAATTAAAATTTATGGCATTATTAATCAAAATTAATCAATTTAATAAATTTTATTGGTCTTGAATGATTGTCTTTGTTTCTTATATATAAGAGGAGAGATACTAACTTTTTTTTTAATGAAAATATCATAACTTTATAACATTAAAAATTAAAGATAAAAACATAATTTTATAAGTAGCTAACATTTAAAGTACACATAAAATTTCAACAACAATAAGTTTCTAACATTGTTGAAACTTAGACTTGAGTATTAATCAACACTGTTTTATAAGTTTCTAACATTTAAAGTACACATATCTTGGTGTAAATTTTTATAATTAGTCTTCTATTGATTTAAAATATCATTAGATTAATATATAGTAGTGTATTTTAATAGTAGAGAAGTTAACTTTTTGAGTATTCACTAATGCACTCATCTTTTTTATTCATGAATCAAATATAAATTTTATCCTTTAATTAGTTGCACTAGATATTATGTTTGTTGTTTGATATGAATTTCAAAACTAACATTTTATTCTATAATTAGTTGCATTTGATTAGGAAAGATTTACATTATTTTTTCTTTTGGTGTACATGTAATTTTATTAGGTTTAATTGAGCAAATTGAACTCTACAATTATTGTAATAGTGTAATTTTGGTCCATTTGTCTTTTAATGAATTTTGTTGACATAACATTGACGGTTAATATGACAAATGATATTACATTGACAATTGACATGATAAATGACATAATACTAATATGACAATTGACATAGATACAAAGGTATAATTACTGATGTGACATGTGAATATTGGAAAAAAATATAATCAAAAGTGTAGGAGATGAAAAAAGAACTCCAGCCTTACATTATTATACTAATGAGAAATATTAGTGACACTCTCTTTGGATACTCTTGTTGATTAAAATTTATTAAAAATCACCAATTTTGGTGAATTTTGTTTCTTAATTAATGTTTCTTTCTCATGATTTATATTAAATGAGAAGTGAAATTTATCAAAATTGGTGATTTTAATAAATTCTAATCAATTATAAGAGAGAGTATCCAAAAGAAAGTGTTAAAAAAAGTGTTTGAAATAAAAAAAAGTTATACTCACCTAGTCCTTATCATAAGGCACAACTTAGAAAGAATTAAAAGTCATTTTTGTAAGACATTTAATTTTTTTCCGATTAGTTACACTTATTAAATACTCTAACAGGACATTTGTTCCACAAATTAATTATTTAATCCTAGGAATATTTTCTTTTTGGAATGTTATTCTTGAGTATTAAAAAAACCGTGTAATATCTAACATTAATTATTTTATTACTTCATAACCATGAAAATAAATTTTCCTAATATCATATTTTTAAGAATAAATAAATACTTCATGAAACAAACATTCCCTTAAGTATTTGTTTTTTTATTAATAGTGATGCATAATAGTGTTAGACTTTACTATTTTTACATTACCCATAATAAATTAATGATTATTAATAAGTTTAAAATTAGTGAATTAGTAACATTTTTTAAGAAAATCAAATGCATTAACACTTTTTTTGTTAGTTTGTGTAATTATGTTCAAAGTGTCATATAATAATAAGGACATGAAGGAGTAACATATATAACACAAATGGGACCACACATATCAATTTATTTATTTAGTAGTAAGATATATATATATATATATATATATATATATATATATATATATTAGTATTAATAATATTATTAATACTTTTACTTAAATACTTATACAAATATACTTCTACGTGAATATCAATATAAATTACTAATATTAGTATATACTTATAAAAATATATTAATAATTTTTTTTGGATAATAATAATTCTATTATTAATAATAGTATTTATATACTAATAAATTAAAGTTTAAATATATTTTTCTTATCTATAATATATTTTTTTGAGTTTATTTTTTTCTACTTAATATTTTCATATTTTTACTTTTAGTATTTGTCTTTAATCTTGATTAGTTAGTTAAGTGATGATATGACAAATTAAGAGAATATTTCAACATACTTAGACAATTACCACAAGTAAAAGTTTGAAAATATTAGATGATAAAAATAATATTTTTAGGTAATAAATTGAAAAATGTAATAATTGTATTTTTATATTAATTATAAAAAATATTATTATTATAATAAATAATATTATATTATAATAATAATATTATATATATATATATATATATATATAAATTATCCAACAGTAAGGCAAGACAGTGTTAACATTGTATCTAACTTTTTTATCTACATTTTCTCTTTCTTCTTTTACATTTTGGATTTATTTTTTAAATTGAAATTTGACTGATCGTGCTTTGCACAGGTTCAGTGTTCTAGTAAATATATATGCAAATTTGGTTGCTATTTAAGTTATATAAATTATAATTTTCATTTATATATTAACAACACATGTTAGTTAATAAACAAGTAGAACTTAAAAATGAGTTCAATTTTATTTTTAGGAATTCTCACACTACTAGTAACTCCATAATACACTACTAGTAACTCCATAATACATGTCTTAAATTGCTTAAATATAAATCACTAAACCTTTTTTTTTCAAAAATATTTCTTTTAACACTTCATCATAAGTTTTTTCCAATTTCAAATTAACAAAATTATATTTAAGTTTCTTACTTTATTTCGATACCTCTCTATCAATCTCCAATAAAAAGATAAATACTTTTCATTGTAGACTTTTTTGGCAAACCAATTATTATTCGTGACTCCTCTTAATGTATACTTAATTAACTTTAACTATAATTTTTATAGTGTAGTAAAATGTTGTTTTCAACCTATAAGGTAGGAAAATCTATCCTTACCTTCTATAATATTTTCTCCTATTTTCAATCTTCACATCGGCAACATTGCACCAATGTTATAAATCAAAATTTCACAATTGTAAAGCTTGCAGGATCCAATTTGGTGAACTGAAATTTCTTTATCAAAATTACATAATTATAATACTTAACAGATGATAAGTAAAATTAATCATATTTTTTTCATTTGTAAAAAATTAAACTCACATATTAAAAGATTTACAATTTTCAAATACAGTGTTCAATTAATAAAGTTAAACCCGTTAATGATAATTAAGTGTAGATAGAATGATTTCATATATTTATTCTGTCAAAAAGTTTTTATGAATATAAAAATTTATAACATAAGGATTATGTTTCAAACAACTTTTTCTCTTTTAAGATGTTTTCATACTTTTTTACTAGTTAAAAATGATTTTTTTTTTTATCCAAACAAAATTAATGAACTCAAGACCACTTTTTAACAAACTTACTCCGACAATTTTTTTTTAATTATAATCTATTATAACAATAATATTTCATTATACATATAATTAATTATTAAAATATTTTAATTTTTGCCGCTACACAAACTCATCAGTGCAAGAATTAGCCAAAATATATAATCGTTAAATTCTATAATTTAATGTTTCATTATACATATAATTAATTATTAAAATAATTTAATTTTTGCAGCTATCAGAAACTCATCAGCACAAAAATTAACTAAAACATATGATCATTAAATTCTATACATTAAATTTAATTATGTGTTAATTAATAACTACTTAATTGATTTTAAAAATAACACACTTTTAGATATATTCGAATTAAATGCATTTAATGATTAGTGGACAAAGTGTATAAAATAAAGGCTAAATAACCACATGAAAAACAAAAACAAAAAACACCAAAACAAAACCAAAACACAGAAAAAAAAAAAAAAGAGTGTGGGGGAAACAAAAGAGACGAGATTGTCGAACTTGGGGTTCTTTTTTGCAACCTGCGAGGCTGCGACTGCGAGCGAGCGAAAGAGAGAGAGAATCGAAGGCGACACACAGCTTGCATCCGATTCCGAGAAGAAGACGAGGCTTCTCTTTCGAATACGTAAGTGCCTCTGATTTCGTTTTTTTCTTCTTTTTTTTTTTCATTTTCATTACCCTTATCTTTTTTTTTTGATGTGTTTGATTGATCTATCACTTTTCATGTTTTCTCTCCAATTGAATCCCTTTTTCTCCGTCATTTCCTTCCTAATTTCACTTTTCGCAATCGATTTATTGAAACCCTTTTGGAATGCCTTCGGATTGAGCCGATTAAGCCGAAAATCTTGGTTCTTTTTGTCTTATCTGGGTAATTGAATGGGTGTTGTAGATTTTTGTTAGGTACTTTGTGTTGTTTGTGCAATCTCTTCGGATTTGAGAAGCAAATTAGGGTTCGCTCGAGAAAAAAAATGAAGAATTTTGAAGATAAGGGCAATTAAAGCTTTTGTGTTACTTTTTTTTCTTCTTATGATCTCACCGTTTTCTATTGCGTGAATGTGGGAGTTTGATTGAAGGTGGCGCTCTTCTGATAGTATTGTATATGTTTGGGTGTTAGTAGCTATCATTCTAGCATTTTCTCAACCTATGTCTGGTCTAGTCGTCTGGTCGGGTTTGTTCAGTAGGATACCTTGTGGCAAAGAACTCCTCCTTTGCGGTTGTGATGGTGGTAGAGTGAATTGTGGGGGGTTTACTTGCAAAGACACCACCCAAGAAATAATGTTAGAGTAGACAGAGGGAGAATTAGAAAGGTTTACTGGAGTGGTCTTTGGAAGACATATGTAGGCCAGTGTTGTAAAAAAGCGGTCATGGCACCGTCATGGTGGAGTGGTGTGGTGGATTTTTTTGCTAACCGCCACGACAATTTGTGAAGGGAGGCCCACCAAGGCGGTGCAATAAGGCGCAATGACATGTTTATATGGTGGAGTTTTGGCCTTTTGCCATTTGCCATTGGTAATGGTGATGTTGGCTGGAGGTTGCATGTGGGTAGTGTTGGTCAAGGCCTTGGTGGGGTAATGAGATTATGGCATTGTGGGATGCTCGTTGGTCTAGGCTCCTAAAAGTGTGTGTTCTCCATAGCAGGAGGCCAGCCATGCAACCCATATCATCATGGCATGGTGAGAATGCATGCCACATTCAAGAAAACCTCTTGCTATGTGAATGGGTTGCATGGTTGGGCATTACTGCAAGTGGCTAATGGCTATGGATTATGGGACTATTTTTTTTTTCCCACTTAATTACACCAGGTTATGGAGTGGTCTGGGGTTAAACATACTGGTTCTTTGTTGGAATGCCGCCTTAATCGCGGTCATCTCTGGCCTGCCTTATTTGCAGCCTCTTTGTGGGATACATTAATGGAAGCTTCAAGGGTGATGTATAGCCCCACATCAACTAGAGATATGACTTAAATATAGCTTAGAAAGCTTGGGCAATCCTTCTCTTATGAGTCGGTTTTGTGGGGTTGAGTTATGCCTTAAGCCCAATTCTAAGATGGCATCAAAGCTATCCTAGATCCATTGTGCATTTTACCATTATTTATTTTCCTTGTAGTTTTCAGTGTTCAGCCTTAGTGAAGGGCCGAACATGATGATCCCTGTATGCAGAGAAGTTGAGGACATCAATACCCAGTTTAGATTCTGTTCCTAACCTCTCTCCTGCAGTCTCTCTGTTTTGCTTTCGTTGTCCTACATTTTCCTTCATTTTCTTCCCTTGCATGTTTTACATGGATTACAATTTCCACATTTCTGTTATATTCATGATACCACATACATGTTATTCATTTATTTTTATATGTCTTCCAGAATCTTTCTGCTACATGATGTTGAACAAATGATACAGAATTTATTCTGTGCACAGAAATTCTGGTACATATGACAGGACTTATGCCTGGAGAGTTGCCACATCATGGAACACCTGATGGCAACTCTGGTAAAAGTTCTCAAGACAAGCAAGAGGAATCATTAGGTCGCTGGTATATGTCTAGAAAAGAAATAGAGGAACATTCCCCATCAAGAAAAGATGGAATTGACTTGAAGAAAGAGACATATCTGCGCAAGTCATACTGCACATTCTTGCAGGATTTAGGCATGAGACTTAAAGTGTGAGTTTGGTGCTAGCCTGCTGATATTATTATAAATATTTAATTATTACTTTCTAGATTCACATACTTGCTGTGTTTGGGATAGCTCTGAGGGATTTTATGCCTTCATCGTGTTGTCTTTTTTTTTTCCCCACTTTTGCAAGCCCATATTTTCTTTCCAATTTCTTAACAGTAATGTTTTGTGAAACCTTTCCTAAATTATACAGCTGTTTATGTGAATGATACACCCCACCAGTGCAATCATCTATTGCATGGTAATGAAAGCATTGTGAGCATATGCTTGCTTAATTCTTTCTGAAATTTGGTTGCCTTTTTCTGTTTTACTTGGTTTTGATAATCTTATAATTATATATTTAGTATTTGCAAGATAGACATGGCAGTTACCTTTTGAACGCAGTTGCTTATTTTCACCATGTTGTAAATTGTAAATATTTATATCCTATTTTTGAAATTCTGTTGGAGGTTTACATATTAATTTAATGTTGGCCCCTGGAGGCCTCAGGTAACTATAGCAACGGCCATAATCTTTTGTCATCGGTTCTTTCTTCGACAATCTCATGCAAAGAATGACCGAAGGGTGGGTTGTTGCACTTTCAAATAGATATTATGTAGGCATTTTGTCTCTCCAGAGCTTGAGTTGCAATTTAATTTAGTGTGATATGTTTGTGTTCTTGCCATTGTAGATAACCAGTATATCGTAAGTATAAAAGACAAATAGAAATATCATAATACTATCTAGAAAATGGTTTGTGTTGTGTGGAATTATTTTCCTTAGTTTAATTTTCAATACTTGACATGCCTGGTTGGCTGATACTTTGTGGATGGTTTTTGTCTGTAATATTGGTAGTTTCTCCTGTTTAAAAGCATATTCCTGGAAAGGTTGAGTTTGTTTGTCTTACATTTGTCTAACTCTAATATACTATTCTCAATATTGAAAATGTTTGGGTGCACATTCAGTCTGAAATTTTTTTCTAAAATTCTATAAAGTTGAAAGGTTGCATGGGGAGAGTGGTAAACAGAATAACAGAAAGAATGAAATGACAGATGGACATAAAAGAATTGATACTGGATAGAATTGGGCATAAGGAGAGAAGTCCTCCATGGGATGTTCCCCTCATTCTGTTACATCCTTTACTATTTAACAACCTACTATAACAGAATAACTGTCAACCTACTGACTTCGGTCTAACAAGTCTAACTATTGGGCCTTTCCTCACTAGTGGGCCCCTTTTTCTTATGAGAACAAACCTTCCAAATTCTGTCTGTCTCTGGCTGGGACCTAACAGAAATTGTCTAAGGACTCTGTGTTTGAGAGGATGTGTATATACTGAGACTGAGTGCAAGAATTTTACTTTTCAGTAGGGATTTGTAATCAAGTATTTCTATTGTCTGTTTCGCATAGTATTATTATTTTAGTTGAGTTTCCTACCTCGTATGAAATCTGTTTTTGAACAGGTCAATCTATCCATTTTAAGTTTAGGGAAAGTTTTGTAATTGAAGGTGAATGGATCTTCTAAATTTGCAACTTCTATAAGTTAATATTTCTGTAAAAAATTCATCATCTATCTGATATTTTTATTCCATTTAACTCTTGTATCTTACATTTTATTTCAAGTTCCAAGTTCCAACTGCTGCTTAAACTTTTCTGTTTAGTGAAGTTTCAAAATCTTTAACATTTATATGCTTTATTATTTGAGTTCTATAATTATTTGATGTAAGGAGGTTCCTAATTTATATTAAGAGAATGGTAGATGTTAAAGCATTATAATTTTAAAGATTACTTAATCAAAATCTCATAATTCACTTGATGAACTTTTTTGCAGACCATTGCAACGGTCTGTATGTTCCTTGCTGGGAAGGTTGAAGAGACTCCTCGTCCACTAAAGGATGTTATTCTTGTTTCTTATGAGATCATTCACAAGAAGGATCCTGCTGCTGCGCAGAGGATAAAACAGAAGGTGTTTTATTACTGATGGTGCTTTGACCAGTTCGCTCCTATACATCAACATTTTTGACTTAGGATTTAGCTGAATCTTATTGCTGCTGTTAACTCAAGAGACTTTTTCTTGCTGTCTGTCATCTTTCTCCAATTGTCTAAAATGGACTAGGCTTTTTTTACCCCTATTTGCTTCTGGACTGTGCATCCCTCCAACTTGTCAGTGTCTAGGCAACACATCTATCTAGGTTATAATGTCAAACATGGTAGATATGTCCCAAATATTGAAATCCTATAAAATGTTTATCTGGCTTGTAAATTGTGAAAGTATCAAGGTTATTTTTTTATTGCTCAATAACTACTTAAGTTGAACTTGTTGCCTAGAATTTTTTAATTTTATCATTAAGGAAATGTTCTTTCCTATGCCCCATTCTATTGGATAGTTGATCTGATTCCATCTCCAACTGCTCTATATTGGTAAAGTATCTACATGGCCCCTTTCGGACTTCTTTTTTGTATTTACACTCCTCTTTTATAGTGGTTCTCTTTCCTTTACCCTTGATATATTTATATTTGTTTAATAGAAATTGTAAATGATGCAGGAAGTGTACGAGCAGCAAAAAGAATTAATTTTACTTGGAGAGAGGGTTGTGCTTGCCACTTTAGGTTTTGATCTGAATGTTCAACATCCATATAAACCTCTTATGGAAGCCATAAAGAAGTTTGTTGCCAAGAATGCCCTTGCACTAGTTGCGTGGAACTTTGTTAATGATGGGTATGATTTGGTTGCAATTTGTTTGAATTTAACTGTCGATTTATTTTTAAAATATATTTGATCACACACTGGAAAAAAGTGGCTTTCAGGCTGAGGACATCGCTCTGCCTGCAATTTAAGCCACATCATATTGCGGCAGGTGCCATTTTCCTTGCTGCCAAGTTCTTGAAAGTGAAGCTTCCATCAGATGGTGAGAAGGTTTGGTGGCAAGAGTTTGATGTCACCCCACGCCAATTAGAGGGTCGGTGTCATCCCCTCAATTCATTTGCATGCTAACAAAATTGATCTGTTTGGGTAGCCTTTTGTGTTCCCTTGGTTTAATGCATTATGATCATTTCTGCCATTGTCACATATCTGGATGGTTTTATCCCTGTTTCCCGATCAAATTGGGAATTTTCATAAGAGAACTCAGTTTATTGCTATGAGTAGTTTAACAATGGGCTGTCCTTTTGTGTGTCTGTATGCTTCTGTATATCCTTCTCAGTTCTTGTGGGTATTTTCTCTTGCAGAGGTTTGCAATCAAATGTTGGAACTCTATGAGCAGAGTAGACTTCCACCAGCACAGGGAAGTGAAGTAGAAGGAAGTGCTAGAGGAACAAGAGCTGCTTCAAAGGCTCCTTCTGCAAATGAGGAGCAGGCCTCAAAGCAAATATCATCTCAAGCCCCCCAGCACTCATCTGTAGAGAGAACTGGGGTACCACAAAGAGGAACTGAGAACCAAAGCAACGATGGGAGTGCAGAAATGGGCAGTGACATCACTGATCACAACTTGGATATTAGGGAGTCACATAATTCAGAACAGTTGACTCATCAAGATAACAAGAGAGAAGTGTCAAATAGATCTAAATCTGGTACTGAACGTGACCAAGACATAATTGTTGGGACTAAGGAGGGTGCAGAAGTAGGAAGGAGAGATGAATCTGCATTAAACAATTCTGGCAGCAATGTTGGCCGAAATCTGGAGCGTCGGGAAGTTCCACTAGGTCATTCACCCAATGAAGCAATCAAGATTGACAAGGATAAGTTAAAGGCATTGGCAGCTATGGGAAAGAAGAGAAAGGAACAACGAGGCGAAATGGCATTAAAGAAAGATGTAATGGATGAGGATGATCTCATTGAGAGGGAGCTGGAAGATGGAATTGAATTAGCAGTGGAGGATGAGAAAAATAAGCGTGAGAGAAGGCAGAACTGGTCTAAGCCTGATGCTGAAGATCACCATGGGGGGGAGAACCATGAGGAAACTAGAGACGGGTGGTACATGAACATGAAGGCACAGTTTCAGAAAGACATGGAGGAAGACAATGCAGAAGAAGCGGAGATGATAGACGATGCTTCATCCTTGTTGAACAATCGCAAGAGAAGGATGGGGAGCCCTCCAGGTAGGCAACCAGAGATGAAAAAGCATCTTGATTCCAGTTATCACAATGATCTTGCCGAATAAAGGAACTTGCTGAATAAAGGAACTTGCTGAATAAATATCATAATTTTATGAAAATATCATAACTTTATAACATTAAAAACTAAAGATAAAAACATAATTTTATAAGTAGCTAACATTTAAAGTACACATAAAATTTCAACAACAATAAGTTTCTAACATTGTTGAAACTTAGACTTGAGTATTAATCAACATTGTTTTATAAGTTTCTAACATTTAAAGTACACATATCTTGGTGTAAATTTTTATAATTAGTCTTCTATTGATTTAAAATATCATTAGATTAATATATAGTAGTGTATTTCAATAGCAGAGAAGTTAACTTTTTGGGTATTCACTAATGCACTCATCTTTTTATTCATGAATCAAATATAAATTTTATCCTTTAATTAGTTGCACTAGATATTATGTTTGTTGTTTGATATGAATTTCAAAACTAACATTTTATTCTATAATTAGTTGCATTTGATTAGGAAAGATTTACATTATTTTTTCTTTTGGTGTACATGTAATTTTATTAGGTTTAATTGAGCAAATTGAACTTTACAATTATTGTAATAGTGTAATTTTGGTCCATTTGTCTTTTAATGAATTTTGTTGACATGACATTGACGGTTAATATGACAAATGATATTACATTGACAATTGACATGACAAATGATATAATACTAATATGACAATTGACATAGATGCAAAGGTATCATTACTGATGTGACATGTGAATATTGGAAAAATAAATATAATCAAAAGTGTAGATTAGAAAAGAACTCCAATCTTACATTATTATACTAATGAGAAATATTAGCGACATTCTCTTTGGATACTGTGGTTGATTAGAATTTATTAAAAATCACCAATTTTGGTGAATTTTGTTTCTTAATTAATGTTTCTTTCTCATGATTTATATTAAACTAGTTGGTAACCCGTGCGTACGCATGGTTCACTTGTAATTTATTTTGTATGAATCTTCATTTATTCTATAATACAGTATTAAAATGAACACAACTATATGTAACATTAATAATAATTAGATTGCATTTTTTTAAAAAAAGCTAGATTACTAATTGACGAAGACAATGTTAGTAAACAAAAGAAACAACCTAAACTTAATTTAGTCACTATCACTATCATTGTTATTCCAATCCTTTTGACTTCTAATAATAATTTCCCAAATTTGTTCATGATGCCTGTAGTAGAATGAGATTTCATCACCATGAGAAAAATTACTTTCTTCAAGGAATTTATACCAAGGTTGCACAACATATTTTTCGCCAATTCCAATATCAAGAACAATAACATTCCACTGTAACGGAGGTCCTAATTTTCTAAGGATTGTCATGTGTTGATTGCAGACATTTAGATGTTTAGTTACACAGCTTGGAAGATTCTGCAAAAGATAATAAATAATAATTATATTTAATTTTGTGTTTATATGAGTCATATTTAAGTTTGGTTTTTTGATAAATGGAAGTTTTACCTAGAATGAGATTGGACATAAAAAGCAACATAGCTGTGCTATTCAGATAGATAATAATCAAACATGTGGAGTTAGGAATAAACAAAGCAATAAAATTTAATCTATCAAGCTGGTACAGAAAGTGTAATTATGTTTAGTCATTTTAGAGTAGTAAAATTGTTGAACAATATATTAGGTTCTTGCATTGTTATCATTACCAAAGAGTGCGGTGCGTCAATCATTGATTGTGTTATTTCAAGTGTCCAAATATGCTGCCTGAATATCATCCACTGTCTTTCGGAGGTCTGCTGTTCCAGTGATGGACTGAAATGAAGGTTGAATATTGAGATGTGGTCGATTGCAAAGAAATGAATGATGGTAGATTCATAAATGACTAATTCTTTTCTAAACTGTTACAGTCCTTCAGCAAAGAAAATTTTTTCCTTATGGAGTTTGACTTGGATTTGGTATACAACTCCATTATATTTGAAACAGACATATTCGGGATATTCAGGTGCCCATTGAATGTGGTAAAAAAATGGGACTTTTATGATGTCCTGCAAGAAAATATTGAATGTAAAATTATAATAAGTAAGCTGGAAAAAAAAAACCAAAAAGAAATGAGTTTTAATCCAATATTACCCTATCATTGTGGAACGTGGCTCTAACCTGCATGATTGCTGGTTTTCTGATAAATGGAAGTTCTACCTAGAATGAGATTGGACATAAAAAGCAACATAGCTGTGTTATTCAGATAGATAATAATCAAACATGTGGAGTTAGGAAGAAACAAAGCAATAAAATTTAATCTATCAAGCTGGTACTGAAAGTGTAATTATGTTTAGTCATTTTAGAATAGTAAAATTGTCGAACTATATTAGGTTCTGGCATTGCTGATTAGACATGGAGGAAGTTAAACAACATTGTAGGTTGGCGAAATGATACAAAAATGGCATGATCTGATACAAATGAAGATATGTATTGTAATTTTGTTTAGTCATTTTAGAGGTATGTGTAATTCTAGATTAGGACATTTAGATGCATATAACCTTCTACAATTACTGATCAAACATACAGGGAATTAAAGAAAATTAAAGTTTTTTGGAATGTTTTAAAGATGTAAGAAAAACTCATCTCCAGTTGGAGTGTTTTCATTGTTATGTTGATAGAATGATGAATAACAAAATTTAATGAGGGAGATTAACATGCACAAATAAACACGATATGAAAACAACAGTTGAAATAATCAGTATAGTCGATAATCTGAAATTATTTAATATGGTTTGGTAAGGTAGAAAATTCAATTAAGATCTAAGTTGTGATGTGGCAGTTTTAGGAATGGACGATAACAGTAAGCAAGAACAGGAATGAAATCTAAGAAGCAAGAAAGCTTGAACTAAAAGCAAAGCCACCACAAAATGGAAGGTGTGACCAGGTGAAAAAATCCAATGCAAGTGATGAAGATACAAAAATGATAAACAAACGAGAAAAGACAAAAACAGAGGAAGCATGATTAGAGTAGTTGAAGCAATGCTCGAGAATGCATCCCAACATGCATAAAAAAAATGATAAATTTCTAAGGCAGACAAACTGAAGGTCATACGAAAACAACAGTCCAAATAATTAATATAGTTCATAATCTAGAATAATTTTAGACATGTCGAATGGACGTCAACTATAAAACATAAAATATATCGGTGCATGCATTGAAAACATGAACTGAGAGAGAAGAAAAACCCGGTAAGGATTCCGCAACCATGTGAGGAAATTTGCAATGTAGATAATAAATTTCATGATAGAATCAGAAATAGAAGTCAAAATCGGAAAGAGCAGTCTAGAAATTTACTTTGTTTGAAGTAGTCGATGAGTCTGAACTCATAGTCAGAGCCCAGTCGCTATTGTTTTTTAGGAAAGTTGAAAGAGGTGAATGTTTGTAAGGAAATGATGTTTGTGGAATAAATTAGGCAGTAAAGTATTGGTTAGCCAAGAGGAGTGACGCGAGGCGTGGCAAGTAAATTGGAAATCGTGGAATATTGAATTCTGGTCCAGTAGATTGGACATGTAGAGGGAGTTGAATCATTGTGAATATTGTTGTGGTTCTAGTTTGTCGCTGAATGTCATGAGCAATATATATATCTTCAAAGATGTAGGGAAGAAAATTTGTTTTTTGTGTAAATGCTGATGATTAAATGGAAAACGTGAAAAATGTTGTAATTGATAATAATTAGATTATATTTGTAAGAAAAATTCAGATATAATTTCTTGTTAAATAAGTGTTTGTAAAAAATAAATTTAAATTGTTTATTTACATGTAAAGAATTTAAAGATTAAGTTTCTTTTTTAGTTTTATGTTTAAACGTATTTATAGTATTTCATAGTAAATTTGTTATTCCAGAAATGGCTAAATATCTAATCAATCAATATATGTTACAAATTGGTGGCACAACAATTAATCAAAGATGAGTATTAAATAGTTGATCATATAGTTTTTTTTCCCTAAAATCATGTTAATCGAATAATGTGATTTAAATTATTTATGTATTTGCTGGAAAGTAGCAATTATCGAATGATTTAACTTGCTTTGGATCATTGTCAATTTTGAATGCTAGCTTTCTATGTTACACAAACATATATATATATATATATATATATATATATATATATATATATATATATATATATATATATATATATTGTTACTGGATTGTTGGACAGTACCAATTATTCAATGAAATATCAGAAAAATGGAATTTTGAGGTACTGCAAAATCAGATATTTTGAAATATCAGATATTATTGGTACTGCAAAATCATGTGGTTGATGGTTCATGTGGAATTTTGAGGCTTGCATGTCCATGTATGAAGAAAGCAAATATGAGAAGTCAAGAAATGCTAATGGGACAATAACCAAGAAAGGGATTATAATTGATAACACATATATTGTACATGATTGATGTTAATTGGCAGATTTGTGTCATGGGATTGGCTCACTGCATTCTTTTCCTTTTAAACTGTGGATGTGCTAAGTTAGTTGTGGAATCTGTGATGTGTTTGTAGGCTGCGGGCATGTGTAATAGGAAATAAGATCGATTATTACCATGCTATTACAGATATCATATGGTCACAAGAATTGGACTTAATTCTCAGGTGTTTCTAACGTAAATAGTCTTGACGCGGCATTTCAGGAATTGCACATGATGCAATAAAACCAACATTTGTCTAATCTTTTATTCAACATCCTTTGCAGAAAAAAAAAAAAGATCCATCAATCTTAATAATATATGTTATATAGGTGACTAAAAACAATTTACAGCCTAGCTTAACGAGCTACTGGTACACACTCAACATCCTTCATATTAATTACCCTTCTGATCAGTCTCAGGTTCCGATGGCTCTACAGGCAGGTGTCATGATTCTTGTATGTGTGGTCCATTTTCCCAGCTATTAATCTTGAATTATAGTCTTAGGACTTCAATTTAGACAATTTTTCCCCGTAATTTATAACTCTATCAAATCAGTAATTGTGATTCACAGCATGCAAAAACACCAAGTCACCAGAGGCCTAATTTAATAATACCCAGCATGAAGATCAAGTGTATCATAGATAGGGGTGGGAATAGGCCAGGCCAGGCCAGGCTTTAAAAGGCCTGAGCCTAGCCTACGATTAATTTTTGAGGCCTGAGCCTGGCCTATAGCCTATCAAAGGCTTTTATTTTGGCTCGGCCTGGCCTTTTTAAAAGCCTAGCCTGGCTTGGTAGCCTATTTAAAAGCCTATTTAAAAATCTTCTTCACATTAAATCTTTAATACTCCTAGTTGTTTTTACCAAAAAAAAAAAATAACACACCTTCTATAATAGGCTAAACAAGGCCTTAATATATAATTTGCATTAATTTTTAATCTAACGTTAATTTAGTTGATGGTCCTAAAAATATATTAATAATATAAACAGAAATCACCAAATGATATAAAATAATCTAAAACAAAAGAAAACCTCATACTTGAGGTAGTATCATCCAAGTCTATCAAACCAACATATTAATTATTACAATAAAAAATAAAACCTACATCTCCATTCTATTTGAACAGAACCGGTGCATAAAATATCTACCAATAAAATTAATAGTAACGTCATTTCATCATTAGCTCCTCCATATCCACTATAAGATAGGATATGATTTTTGTATAGAAACATAATAGGATATGATAGGATATTATTTTTGTATAGGAACGTAATAGGATATGATAGGATATGATTTTTGTATAAGAATGTAGGATATGATTTTTATTTGCTCTAGAATAAAGGAAACCTAATAGGAATAGAAAAAAGAACTCATAACAGAAATAAGAAAACTAATAAAAATAATGAGAAATATAAAGAAACTCACACCTTGTAATTAAAATTTTACTTAATTATAGGAATGAAATCTGCTAGTTTTTTAAAAAAATAATATTAATTGTACCCAAAAAATAATATATATATATATATATATATATATATATATATATATATATATATATATATATATATATATATATATATATATAGGCCGGCCTATCAGGCTTATAAGACTTTTTAATAAGCCTAAGCCTGGCCTATTTAATTTAATAGGCTTTTAAAAAAGCCTGAGCCTAACCTTTTAATTAAATAGGTCAAGCCAGGTCAGGCTTTATGTAGGTCAGGTCGTAGGCCCCTGTAGGCCGGCCTAGCCTATTCCCACCCCTAATCATAGATAATAGATAACTATGCAGTCTACTTCACAGTGTAGGAGTTATCATACTAAAAAACAATATGAAACATTTTCCATGCAAAAATATATTTTTCCATATTAATTGATTCTATTTTACTTTTATTTGTCTCTATTTACAAATAATTGCATATAAATGATTCGCGCCCATATGCATTGACATATTTTTTTTTATCTATGTTTTTAATTCTTAATTATACACGCATACCCGAAAGGAACAAAAAAACTCATGAACTTTGTTAATTTTAACCAACGCTCATTAGTTAAGCATTTTTATACTAATGTCCTATTTCCATTACTGCGTTCAATCAAATGAAAACTTAGAATCAATTGCACGTCACACATTTACACGCATATATGTAGAGTTAAAAATCATTTAATTTGGTTAAAAAAGCTTTGCATCATACCAAAAAATTTACCTTCTGAAATTATATATTTATTATACATATAATTACTTTGCTAACACCTGTCATATTAAATACACTCTGATTTTTTTTGCTCATATATTTGTTTCCCTGCATTTTTATAAATATCAATGTTGCTTCTGGACATTCAGTAAACAAAAAAAATCACTTTGGCTGTCTACACCACCACAGATACATTCACAATGATTTAGATGACTCTCTACATCCAATTTTGCCATATTGCATTGAATGTTCGAGAATTCTCAAACCCCTTCATATTCCGCGATTTACACATTTTCACAAACCACTGTGTCACTTCTGTTAGACAAGTGGCCTCAGATATCTTAAGAATGGGGGGTTGAATTAAGATATTCCAAACTACTTCCCCTAATTAGAAATCTATTTTACTTTTTATTCAAGTTATGAATTCCCTTAATGACAATCTTCTTAAATATTAATTCAAATAAAACAATTTGAATATGAATATAAAGCAATAATAAATAAAGGAGATTAAGGGAAGAGAGAATGCAAACTCAGTTTTATACTGGTTCGGCCACACCCTTGTGCCTACGTCCAGTCCCCAAGCAACCCGCTTGAGAGTTCCACTATCTTGTAAATTCCTTTTACAAGTTCTAAACACACAAGGACAATCCTTCCTTTGTGTTTAGAATTCCTTTACAACAAGAGACTCACGGTCTCTTAATCCCTTAGAGAATGAGAAGAAGAAGAAGAATAAATCTCTCTAGAAAGAGATGGATTTTACAGATTGAGCACTCAAATAATTCCTTAATGAATTGCAATTGAATTGGCCAAGGAATTCTTAAGAGGATAAAATGAATTTGCCCTTTGAGAGGATAAACACTTGTTGTTCTTAAAAATCTCTGAGCAATTTCGTGTTTAAGTCACATATATATAGACCATTGGTGGTCATGAATAAAGCCTTTGAAAAGTTGTGACTCTTAAAATTATTTTTCTGAAAATCCTGTCTAGTAATCGATTACAGTAATTGTGTAATCGATTACAACTTTTAAAATTTGAATCAAAACGTTTATTAACTGCTGGTAATCGATTACCAAAATTGTGTAATCGATTACACAGTCTAAAATTTCGAATTCAAATTTTTGTAGCTGTTATAAAACATATTTGGCCACTGGTAATCGATTACATCCTCTGGTAATCGATTACCAGAGAGTAAATCCTTTGTAAAACACTTTTTAACTTAAATTACTTGGCCAAACCTTTTGCTAATTCAATTAGGAATTCCCTTCTTAATATACTAGTGATCATCTTGATGCTGTAACTAGTAATCTTGAAGTATCTTGAAGTATTGTCTTGAATTTAATCTTGAAAAGCCCATTTACATCAATTGCATCATATCATCATGATCATCATCAAAACATCAAAAGCAATTGCATCTACAACTTCAACATTTATTCTCCACAAAGCACTTCTTCAACACTCAGTAGATATTCAGTCTTCATTCCTTTAAGAAAAAATACTAAAACGGCTCGGAGAATGGCTTCAAAATCATCGGCTGACTCAACGAAGACAAGTACCAGTTTTGTTCATCATCAGCTACAAGCAAGGTCAATGTAAAACCAATTACTCGCTTACTTTCTCAAATTACTTTGAACATTATAATCCCAATTTAAAACCTCTGCACCTCTTTTGTCAGTTCATACCTAGGTTTTCTTTCTCTCCTGCTATTCTGTTCTAGCTATCAAACCAAGACTTCTTCCTTGCTTTATGTTTTGAATGCATGCACGAATATATTTTGACTCATTAATATTGTCAACTGTTATAAATATTGTTTTTTTTATTTTTTTTACCAGCAAACAACAAATACCCAATTTCCTTTGTTATTTGCTTTGTTTATTGATATTAAATTACAATATAGTACTATATGTTGCTTTTAATTTGGAATATACTACTGATAGATAGCAATTAAATATAATATTCTGCTGGTACAATTGTTATTTGCTCTGTTTCTTCATGACTTTGAGTGTCTTATCATGTTACAAATCCTTTTATTATGCTTATTCTTTACCTAAATTGTGTCTGGATAGCGAATTATGCTGCAAAACTTCGGAATTTGGACCTATATTGATCTCTCATGTTCAATAATAGTTGCCCATTGTAATTTTAGAGCAAACCAGAAAACAATCATAGTCATATTCTATTTTATCATATGAGGAATCTGACATGTAACCAAACTAGAAAACAGACATAGTCCAGCAAATTATAACTTTGTTTACTTTCTGACCAACGTAAACAATCCGAAAACTTGGCTATAGCTTTTCTATTCTGATTGTTAATCTACATTCCAGTCGAAAGATACTTTATGTCAGTAGCCTGTTTTCATCTCAATGTTTAATTTCAAAATAGACTTAATGCGACCTGTTAAGTTTGGCAAGAGTATCACCCTGAATGTTTGATCCAAAAGATTATAACCACATTTACAGCAGTAAGAATGCTGCACAACTTTTATATTTGTTAAGTTTAGAAGTTTTTCATTTTAGTCATTCGATGATACATTCATTCATTTTATTATGAGTCGAAGCGGTCACCAACATAAGAATGAAGACCCCGTAATTCGAAGAGAACTTCATTCATGAGTGCGGAATCTTCACGTTGAGGGGGAGGTGAAGGAGTACGTTCATCTTGAGGAGGGAGTGCATCCTTCTTCAGCCATTGTCCATTCTGATCTTTACAATACCCAAAGGATGTCACTGCACCAGCACCAATTGCAAAGGAACGCTTGACTTGAACAAAGGGTTCATCATCAAGCGGAATTTGAAAATGACGCAAAAACAGAGTAATCAAATGTGGATAAGGAAGAGGTGCATTGGCCCGTAATGCCTTATGCATTCGGTACCGAACCAAATGGGCCCAATCGATCTGACGACTGGTAAGAAAAGCCCACATAAGAATCAAATCCTCCTCAGAGGCTTGTGCTAAATTTGAAGACCGAGGAAGCAAAATTCTAACAATGATATAATGCATGATGCGATTATCAAAAGTTAATGACCCGGCCAACAATCTACCGGTCATTTCAGCTTGATCATTGCAGACCATGCGACGAGCATCATGACTCGAATAATCGAATTTCCAGTCATCAACAATGGTGCCCTCAAAAGGTGCACCTTGACTGGGTAAATGAGTCAAAGAAAAGAATAGTGACTGATCAATGACCATAGAAGTACCATGCACCTCAGACATAATAATACCATCCTAAATTTTTAAATTGCAGTAGAAGACCTTTACAAGTTCAGGATAATATGGCAATTTTAATGACATGAAATCAATAAGACTAGAATTTTGAAACACTTGATAACAATCAAACGTTTCATCATTAAAGAATTCTACGTCTAGGTACTTAGGGTCTAAGATAATTCTAGAAGAAAACTGAGAAAGGTACCGTAGACACTGATCATCAGATGAAAACAATGTTGATGATCTTGGTGATGACAAAGAAGGAGGAATAGGTGCTGTGGGTGCTCCGGATGGGCCGTGGCGGCGATGGGCAGCAGCAGCGGTGGAGGATGATCCCTTTCTCTTCTTCGATGGCTCTGCCATTTGATGAAGTTTTTGTGGATTTTGATCGGTGGAAGTGAAAGAGGAGTGAAAAAGAGGAAGATTGGGCTTTACGGGACGTGATTTGGTGAAGAATTGAGTGAGAATCGAAGGTTTGAAGTTCTAGGTATGGAGGAAAACGTGGAGGAGGCTTTGGCTGCGCAGCAGCTCTGATTTCGTGAATATTTATAGAAGATGACGTATTGTAATCGATTACAGGTATTGGTAATCGATTACAGGCCCAATAAGCCTTCTGGTAATCGATTACAGGATGTTGTAATCGATTACAGGCTGCCTGTTCATGTGTAATCGATTACACTGGATGGTAATCGATTACCAGAGCCTATCCTAGGCTAGTTTCTTAAGAGAATATCTATGTTTATGCTCAAATACATCCTATATGACTAATTTTCACTACTAATACACTAAATTCAATCATTCATTTATTATATACACAAGAAATCATAAATTCTATCATAAAAAAAGAAATTCAAACAAGATCAAACAAACAAAATAATCTACAATCAATAAGTAAGAGTAAATCAACCAATCAATCCCTATTTTTCTAAATCTCTTACATCTAAGAGACCTATTTCTCTTCTAATAGAGAAGAACACTTCCTTGGGGAGAGGTTTAGTGAAAATATCAGCAAGTTGATCCTTAGTATCAACAAATTCTAATACACAATCTCCCTTTAGCACATGATCTCTAAGAAAGTGGTGTCTAATCTCTATATGTTTAGTTCTAGAGTGTTGAACTGGGTTTTGGGATAGATTTATGGCACTAGTATTATCACACTTAATAGGTATGCGATCAAGAATGATGCCATAGTCAGATAACTGTTGCTTCATCCATAAAATCTGTGCACAACAACTACCGGCAGAGATATACTCCGCTTCAGCAGTAGATAAAGCAACACTGTTTTGTCTCTTACTATGCCATGAGACAAGAGCCGATCCAATAAATTGACAAGTTTCACTTGTACTTTTTCTATCAGTTTTAGATCCGGCAAAATCAGAATCAGAATATCCTATTAAGTTACATGTTGAATTTTTAGGATACCATAATCCTAAATTGATTGTTCCTAATAGATATCTCATGATTCTCTTTACTGCACTTAAATGTGATTGTTTGGGGTTGGATTGAAACCTAGCACACATGCATACACTAAACATTATATCAGGTCTACTAGCAGATAAATAAAGAAGAGATCCGATCATACCTCGATATTGTTTTACGTCTATAGACTGACCAGATTCATCTTTATCTAAGTAACAATTAGTGCTCATCGGTGTAGACATGTGTTTTGCACTATCCATCCCAAATCTTTTGATCAATTCCTTGCAATACTTGGATTGATTTATGAATATACCTTCTTGAGTTTGCTTGATTTGTAATCCCAGAAAGTACTTTAGTTCTCCCATCATTGACATTTCAAATTCACTTTGCATATCAAGGGAAAACTCCTTGCACAATGAATCATTAGTGGATCCAAAAATTATATCATCAACATATATTTGAACCAACAAAATATCATTATGCTTTCTCTTTATGAACAATGTGGTATCCACTTTACCTCTGGAGAAATCTTTTTCTAGAAGAAAATTGCTTAAGCGTTCATACCATGCCCTAGGGGCTTGTTTCAAACCATAAAGAGCCTTTTGTAATTTATAAACATGGTTTGGTTTATCAGAAATTTCAAAACCAGGGGGTTGTTCAACATATACCTCTTCTTGAATTAAACCATTTAGAAAGGCACTCTTAACATCCATTTGATAAAGTTTAAAGTTCATTATGGATGCATATGCCAAAAGCATTCTAATGGCTTCTAATCTTGCAACATGAGCATATGTTTCTTCATAGTCTATTCCCTCTTCTTGATTATACCCTTTTGCTACTAACCTGGCTTTATTTCTAATAATTATACCATGTTCATCTAATTTATTTCTAAAAACCCATTTTGTTCCTATGACAGGATAATTTTCAGGTTTTTCTACTAATTTCCACACATTGTTTCTTTCAAATTGGTTTAGTTCTTCTTGCATGGCAATGATCCAATTATCATCTACTATGACTTCTTTTATATTTTTAGGTTCAATCATAGATACAAAAGCCATATTATTGCATAAATCTTTAAGAGAATGTCTAGTTGTTACCCCTTTTGAGATATCACCAATAATGTTGTCGAGGGGATGATCTCTTGAAACTTTCCATTCTCTTGGAAGTTCATTATTGGATTTGACTTCTTCTTGAGAATCTTCATTGTTTCCTTTATCATTTCCTTTGGAATCTTGTTCATCAATATTCATATGTTCTAAAGAATCTGCAATGTCATCTAGCATATTCTTTCTTGACAAGATAGCATTAGATTCATCAAAGGTAACATGAATAGATTCCTCGATATTCATAGTTCTTTTATTATATATCCTATATGCTTTGCTTTGTAATGAATATCCAAGAAAAATACCTTCATCAGATTTTGCATCAAATTTTCCTAGATTATCTTTTCCATTATTGAGCACAAAGCATTTGCAACCAAAAACATGTAGATGAGAAATATTAGGTTTTCTACCATTAAATAACTCATATGGGGTTTTCTTTAAAATAGTTCTTATTAAGGCCCTATTCATGATGTAACATGCAGTATTGACCGCTTCAGCCCAAAAATACTTTGGAAGAAAAGTATCATTTAATAAAGTTCTTGCAATTTCTTCCAATGACCTATTTTTCCTCTCAACAACTCTATTTTGTTTAGGGGTTCTTGGTGCAGAAAAATTATGTTCAATACCATGTTCATCACAAAATAATTCAAAATCTTTATTTTCAAATTCACTCCCATGATCACTTCTAATGGATGAAATCTTGAGATTTTTCTTGTTTTGTATGACTTTAGCAAGTTTCCTAAATGCTTGGAATGAATCACTTTTATGTGTAATAAATAATGTCCAAGTATATCTAGAGAAATCATCAACTATAACTAGAGCATAGTAATTTCCTCCAAAACTCATGGTTCTAGATGGACCAAATAGATCCATATGCAATAACTGTAAGGGTCGAGTGGTTGAAACAATATTTTTAGATTTGAATGAGACTCTTGTTTGTTTGCCCTTTTGACATGCATCACATAGTTTATCTTTTTCAAATTTCAATTTAGGCAAACCAACTACTAACTCCTTTGAAATTAATTTATTTAGGTGATCCATGTTTATGTGAGCAATTCTTTTATGCCATAACCATGGATCATCATCTTTACTAAGAAAGCAATGATTGTTTTCTTGTTTTATGCTTAAGTCTATCATGTAAACATTATTGACTCTATGTCCTACATGCTTTATATTAATGTCATGCTTATGTTCTATAAGACATTTCTGAGAATCAAATGATACTAGATAGCCTTTGTCGCATAATTGACTAACACTAAGCAGGCTGTGCTTAAGGCCTTCAACAAGTAGAACATTTTCAATGGAGTTTGAAGAATTTGTACCTATTTTACCCACTCCAAGGATTCTACCTTTGTTGTTGTCACCATACGTTACATGCCCGCTTTTCTTTGGAGAGATATGTGTAAAATTTGATGCATCTCCAGTCATATGTTTTGAGCATCCGCTATCTATGTACCACTTCTTTCTCAAAGATACCTGCATAATCAAGTTTTTGACTTAGGTACCCAAATTTTATTGGGTCCTTGCATGTTAGTATAAACAGAGGATCCTTTTGGGACCCATATCATTTTAATGTTACTGTAATTTTTCTTGAAGTAGCAAGTTGATATGCCATGTCCTCTTCTTCCACAGTAAAAACAAGTGATAGAATTAGAATTACATTTTTGTGTGGAAGTGGAAAAGTTTTTATGAAACTTTTGTTATTTTTCAGATTTATACCCTAGTCCATTTTTATTAGACAAATATCTTTGTTTACTTAATATAACATCTAAATTATTTCTACTATATGAAAATTTTGCAAGTGAATTTTTCAACTCTTTAATTTCTTTTACATATTTATCACAACAACTACAAGAATCTGTTACTTTCTTGTCATTAATAGTGGAGATATTAACTTTTTCATTTGTTTTAGAAATTGAGACTTCATTTCTAAGAAGATCTAATTCTTTGTTTAATTTCGAAATTTCATTTTCTAAATTTGAAATTGTTTTCTTTGATGATGAAACTAATTTTGCAAGTTTAATTGATTCTTTATGCAAATCAGCAAATGCATCTTGCAATTCATCAAAAGAAATAGATAAGTTATTTGAAGATGTTACCTCTTCATCACTTTCGTAACTTTTAGCCATAAGACAGAGATTTATCTCTTCTTTTTCAGAATCTTCAGAGGATTCCAAATCATTTTCATCCCATGTGATGTATGCTTTCTTCAGTTTCTTTTCACTATGATTTTTCTTTTCAGATTTTTCCATCTTTTTCTTGAAGATGGGACAATCAACCCTCAGATGTCCAGGTTGATTGCATTCAAAGCATTTTAAAGTAGAGGATGAATTTTCAGTCCTTCTCTTTGATTTAAAATTGGGTCGCCTCTGATTTCCTCTTACTTTAAGAAACTTGTTGAATCTTCTTACAAACAAACTTAGATCATCATCATCATCTGGATCATTATCCTGATCACTTTCTTCTTGAATTGAGGATGATGCTTTAAGAGCAATTCCTTTCTTTTTCTTGTCGTTTTCTTCGTGTTGATGTAATCTCAATAGTTCCATCTCGTGTTCCTGCAACTTTCCAAATAAAGTGGCAAGGGACATATTAGACAAATCTCTTGATTCAGAAATGGCCGTTACTTTGGGTTGCCATTCTCTACTTAAACATCTTAACACCTTGTTTATGAGATCCTCATTTTGAAATTCTTTGCCTAAGGCTGCTAGATGATTTACTATATGTGTAAATCTCTTTTGCATGCTTTGAATATTTTCATTTGCATTCATTCTAAATAATTCATACTTATGAGTTAGTGCATTTATCCTAGATCTTTTAACATCTGTAGTTCCTTCATGTGTTAATTGAAGAGTGTCCCACATTTTCTTAGCACTCTTACAATTTGAAACCCTGAAATATTCATCCATTCCCAGGGCAGATGTTATTATGTTTTTGGCTTTTAAGTTGTATTGTACTCGTTTTCTATCCTCTTCAGACCATCTATCTCTAGGTTTTTCTATGGTTATGCTTTCACTTGATGAACTACCATCTATTGAAACTCTTTCTACTGTGGTGGGTATATAAGGCCCTATTTCTATGGCTTCCCAGATATTTAGATCTATCGCCTCAATAAAAATTTGCATTCGGGTTTTCCAGTAGTGGTAACCCTCTTCATTAAAGATTGGAGGTTTATTGATAGAATTCCCTTCTGGAAATAAGGAATTTGCTGAGGCCATCTTTTTCTTGAAGCTTCTAAACTTTATGCAAGAATGAAGCTCTGATACCACTTGTTACACAAGTGGCCTCAGATATCTTAAGAAGGGGGGGGGGTTGAATTAAGATATTCCAAACTACTTCCCCTAATTAGAAATCTATTTTACTTTTTATTCAAGTTATGAATTCCCTTAATGACAATCTTCTTAAATATTAATTCAAATAAAACAATTTGAATATGAATATAAAGCAATAATAAATAAAGGAGATTAAGGGAAGAGAGAATGCAAACTCAGTTTTATACTGGTTCGGCCACACCCTTGTGCCTACGTCCAGTCCCCAAGCAACCCGCTTGAGAGTTCCACTATCTTGTAAATTCCTTTTACAAGTTCTAAACACACAAGGACAATCCTTCCTTTGTGTTTAGAATTCCTTTACAACAAGAGACTCACGGTCTCTTAATCCCTTAGAGAATGAGAAGAAGAAGAAGAATAAATCTCTCTAGAAAGAGATGGATTTTACAGATTGAGCACTCAAATAATTCCTTAATGAATTGCAATTGAATTGGCCAAGGAATTCTTAAGAGGATAAAATGAATTTGCTCTTTGAGAGGATAAACACTTGTTGTTCTTAAAAATCTCTGAGCAATTTCGTGTTTAAGTCACATATATATAGACCATTGGTGGTCATGAATAAAGCCTTTGAAAAGTTGTGACTCTTAAAATTATTTTTCTGAAAATCCTGTCTAGTAATCGATTACAGTAATTGTGTAATCGATTACAACTTTTAAAATTTGAATCAAAACGTTTATTAACTGCTGGTAATCGATTACCAAAATTGTGTAATCGATTACACAGTCTAAAATTTCGAATTCAAATTTTTGTAGCTGTTATAAAACATATTTGGCCACTGGTAATCGATTACATCCTCTGGTAATCGATTACCAGAGAGTAAATCCTTTGTAAAACACTTTTTAACTTAAATTACTTGGCCAAACCTTTTGCTAATTCAATTAGGAATTCCCTTCTTAATATACTAGTGATCATCTTGATGCTGTAACTAGTAATCTTGAAGTATCTTGAAGTATTGTCTTGAATTTAATCTTGAAAAGCCCATTTACATCAATTGCATCATATCATCATGATCATCATCAAAACATCAAAAGCAATTGCATCTACAACTTCAACATTTATTCTCCACAAAGCACTTCTTCAACACTCAGTAGATATTCAGTCTTCATTCCTTTAAGAAAAAATACTAAAACGGCTCGGAGAATGGCTTCAAAATCATCGGCTGACTCAACGAAGACAAGTACCAGTTTTGTTCATCATCAGCTACAAGCAAGGTCAATGTAAAACCAATTACTCGCTTACTTTCTCAAATTACTTTGAACATTATAATCCCAATTTAAAACCTCTGCACCTCTTTTGTCAGTTCATACCTAGGTTTTCTTTCTCTCCTGCTATTCTGTTCTAGCTATCAAACCAAGACTTCTTCCTTGCTTTATGTTTTGAATGCATGCACGAATATATTTTGACTCATTAATATTGTCAACTGTTATAAATATTGTTTTTTTTATTTTTTTTACCAGCAAACAACAAATACCCAATTTCCTTTGTTATTTGCTTTGTTTATTGATATTAAATTACAATATAGTACTATATGTTGCTTTTAATTTGGAATATACTACTGATAGATAGCAATTAAATATAATATTCTGCTGGTACAATTGTTATTTGCTCTGTTTCTTCATGACTTTGAGTGTCTTATCATGTTACAAATCCTTTTATTATGCTTATTCTTTACCTCAATTGTGTCTGGATAGCGAATTATGCTGCAAAACTTCGGAATTTGGACCTATATTGATCTCTCATGTTCAATAATAGTTGCCCATTGTAATTTTAGAGCAAACCAGAAAACAATCATAGTCATATTCTATTTTATCATATGAGGAATCTGACATGTAACCAAACTAGAAAACAGACATAGTCCAGCAAATTATAACTTTGTTTACTTTCTGACCAACGTAAACAATCCGAAAACTTGGCTATAGCTTTTCTATTCTGATTGTTAATCTACATTCCAGTCGAAAGATACTTTATGTCAGTAGCCTGTTTTCATCTCAATGTTTAATTTCAAAATAGACTTAATGCGACCTGTTAAGTTTGGCAAGAGTATCACCCTGAATGTTTGATCCAAAAGATTATAACCACATTTACAGCAGTAAGAATGCTGCACAACTTTTATATTTGTTAAGTTTAGAAGTTTTTCATTTTAGTCATTCGATGATACATTCATTCATTTTATTATGTTGTTGTCATTCTCCAGATATTTTAAATTTTCCTATTTCAGTACCATACTTGATTTTAATTTTTGCATTTCCTCTCACTGCAGATTCAATATCCAATTGACACAAAACCATTAATCCTACAATTCACTGCAGTATTCTGCAATGATATGGTAATGTTACATACCAATTGTTTTTATTCTTCATGTAGTTTCATATTTGCTTTCTTGCTATGATTTTTTGTAGGACATGATAGAAGTGCCCTCTTTTTACCACCGACAATGGGCACGAGAATACCCTGAGTTAGTGAATTTTAGATATGATGGAACAACATACCAAATCAGGCTAAGGCAACATCGGGGAAAAGTCTACTTTGCGGAAGGGCTGCACGAATTCAGAAAAGATTTTTCAATTTTTGAATCTGTGATCATTAAATTCTTGGCATGCAACAACAAATCCATGTTTCATCTTTATTTCATTCCCTCACTAGAATGTCAGACTTGCGGAAGGCCACAACTGATGTCAAGACAATATATTTGGACAGTTGAAATCACACAATCAATGCTTGGTGCACCATGACCACTGGTAACAATGAAAACCTCTTTAATGTTGCTTATTAATTCATACTTATACATCATACTATTTTTTTTCCATGCAGAGACTCCCCAACTGTGCCATGCCACATGTAAATGTCTGCGATCGACACATGACCATTCTCAGAAGATTTGGACCTCCATTACGGTGGAATGTCGTGGTGGTTGACCATGGAGTTGGGCGCAGATATGTTGTACAACCATGATATCAATTCCTTGCAGATAATGATTTCTCCCACGGTGATGAAGTCTCCTTCTATTAAGGGAGCATTGACAAAATATGGGAAATTGTCATCCACTAGAGAAAGAATTGGGACTACTAGATTTAGTTTATGTGCTTTGATTTTTCTATCTTTTTGTGTTTTATGAACATTTTGTCAACTACATGGTCTCTTTCTTATTTACTTATTTGACTTTGAACATTGGGTATATTATAAATGTTTAATCTTTTTTATTTTACAGATTAGCTTAAATTTTATTTCTGTTTTGCAAAAGGAAAAAGTATAGATGCCAAAAAAATTGCAACCCAGGGGAATAGAACTGATCCCCGATAAGAGACTCATGTGCTACATCCTCTTCATCATTGTACAATATGATGCAGCTTAACATGACTGTTAAGTTGGTACTTACACAGCTTTTTGAATTATATATGATGTCTAAATAGTTCACATTATTAATGCCTTCTATTTAAGTTCTTTCTAGCTATCCTTTCCTGCCTGCAGATGTTTTCATTTTAGGAACCTTCGACGTTCTCTTATTTTTTCTATATTTTGGTGTCTATCCATGTTTTTCCTCTCTGTTGTCATTTAATTGAAACAAATTATAAAAGCTATTCGAGAATAAAACAACTGATGGTCACATCAACATAGTTTCATCTTAGACATTTCGTGCTGCAGTCATCTCATATTTATTTGTTGCCTATTCGACTGCTTATATTTTACAGACCATGTAATATCCATGTTCTGTTTTCAGATTTACTTGATCAAAACAAGAAAACCTATCCTAGCATGCTGTGTTTTTAGACTAGATACATATATATAATTTATGTGTTTGCCTCTGTAGTTGTTCGATCTATGTCCACATATGACACAATCAAAGTTCTTCTGTTTCATCCATGTTAAGCTTGATTAGCATCACAGATTAGCCATCTTGTTGTACTGGTTTTTTCACTTTTAATTCAATTATATTAACAACTTTGTTAGATAGTTAACTCAATCCTAATCTTTTGTCCTCTCCATTTAGTTATTTAAGCCTCTATTTCTTTGCAACATCACCAAATATAACTTATCTTGCTAAGACAGCATACTCAAATGCTAACTTGTGTTTTTTCAAATGGTCTCGGACAGCAAATCAACCACCCATTTATATTGCAATCTACAACAACATTCGATTGTTACAACGTTAATAAAAGCCTATTTTGGCAACTTTTTTCTATACTACTTTGGATATTATTATTCTTTTGTTTTGCTGTTTTGGCAAAACACTATATACCTCTATAATTATAATTATAATATCATATTAATCGCTTTTCTATTATCCTAATTGTCTTGATCGAAATTTGGAAAAACAATTTTTCCTTGCCATACATTTATATCTATTTTGTCAAAACACTATATACCTATATTATTGTAATTATTATATTATATTAATCATTTTTCTATGATTCTAATTGTCTAAATCCAAATTTGGAACAACAATTTCTTACTTTTTTTCTTTCCATACATTTATATCTAAGTGAATTGATGATATATTTAATAAGTTAAATTAATTTAAAACCAATAAACTCATTCCAATTAGAACTATATGTCTAAGAAAAAAAAACTTTGTAACCTCTATTTATTCCAATTTTTATAGTTTTTTTTAAATGACTATTTTTAATTTTTCTGATTTTGAAAAAAACCAAGACAAAAAAATAGTCGTTACTTGATCTATCAACCTAAACAAACTATTATTCAATAATAGTCATTTCTTTTATATATTTTCATACACATTAAATTTACAAAAAAAAATCATCTCATATATTTATAATTATTGTTATAATATATAAGTCTTCACATACAATCCTCGAAGCCAGCCATCAATAGTGCAACAAAATTCCCACTAAAACCATTCCGCCAGTTACATCTTCTCGGCAATTAGTCTGTGACTCCCGCACTTCTTCTCCAAAAACCATTCCGCTTCCACACATCCAAGCTCAATCGTTTTTACTCACTTATATTTGCCATCTAGAATAACTTTAATCAAGTAGGTTAATATTTTAAACAAGTTATAACACTAACCGTCGGTCTGACTCATATTTCAACTCAACCCAGACAAGCATGACTTCACATTCATCCTCCGCTACAAGCAAGGGTTTTTTTTGTCCTCTGCCATTCTACACATGGATTAAAAGCCTATTATTTGTTATAGATGACATATTGAGTACATGCATACATATATTTTCATTGATTAACATTACCAATTTTGACTCACAAATTTAATTTCTATTTTGACTGCTACACCAGAAAAGATAAATTTTTCTCCTTATCTCTTTTGTTGCTTCGTATTAAATTGCAAGATGTTTCCATATATTGATCCTAATTTTTAATACTCGCTCATGCATGTTGATTATTCTGACATTAGGTTTTTTTATAATTTATGAATGATCCATATTCAAGGACTGCTGTCTGTTTGAGGTCATATATAAATCACTGCCCTAGTTTTATAATTTATAATACTAATTTAAGAACAAAACCATTTTCTGCATTAAAAATTCAGAGTCATAGAAATTTTGTAGCACAGACCATTCAATATTGTCTGCCCTAATATACACAATACAAACAACTTGGCTTTTACTTTCATATTTTGACTTATAAAAACTAGATTCTGATGTCTAATATTTGTGCTTTACCTTTTCCTATCCAGTTTTTTATAAATTATTCCCTGTTTTGTTTTGTGACAAATTTAATTAATTTTTGTGCTATAGGAACCACACATTTTATTAGGCTTCGCAGATATGGCAGCCGATACTTTTTTTCTGATGACCTAAAAGAGTTTAGAAGAACTCACGACATTGACGACAGTGTCATCATGCGGTTTTTTAGTGGTGACAAAAATACCACCTTCGAGGTGGATGTCATTGGACCTATCCTTGGGCAGCACCGTCCGAGGTCGGTTCTGGCAACCAGGAGACACATCTTTACAGCCGATGTCATCGAACACATGATGCAACAGAGCCTCCCTTTGGTAATGGTTTGCTAGCCAACCAATTACGTTCATGCTATTAAATTATTTACTTTTATTTTGCTTTAACGCTGACTACATGTTGTTATTTTTCTCACCCCAACTTTTCTTTATGACAACAAACCTATTCTATTATTAAATTTTTGTCTTTATATTGATTAAATTTAAATAACCCTGAATGCTGTAAATACAATACAAGTAAAACATTCAGTCGTATGATCACTGTTTTTTTTTTTTTCAATGCAGGTCCTTCCACCAGCAACTTTCAATTTTTTGTTTGGATCACAAAAAATTATTCCTGTTCGGAGAGGCTATGGCAAACGTCAACAATGGCAAATCACCATGCACGATGGTGTCCCATCTGTTGCCCAGCCATGGTTCCAATATCTCTCTGAAAATAATTTAATGGCTGGAGATGAGGTAATATTCTTCTTCAGATTTGACGAACACGTATGGGAAGTTGTATTTAGAAAGGAAGTTATATGGGATGATGAGGACCTTTCCAGCTGAAGATAATGCATAAACACCATGGACACAAACTCTTTTTTGTTTATTTCTTTTATGTTTTTATTAATGTTGTTACTCAAATACATCACGGTATCAGACAATTTCAGTTTTATTATTTTGTTGCTTCAATGGTTTTGCCTACCAAGGTTTAACCATGTTAATTAAGTATCCTTTTGTTCTATTTTGTTATATTTTCCTCTTTATATGTTAATTAAGCTTGCTCATCATTTTATTCCTATTATGTGATTAAAAAAATTACCAACTTTGGCGTACATCAAAAATACTATTATTATTATTATTATTTGCTCACCGTTTTTTATAAACTTTTTTCTTGCAAGACTATTCTTCTTACATTGTTTTCGGCACAATTTATATGCATTTTTTCCCAATTTCTGTTTTCATTTTTTTTAACATTTTTCTGTTGCTTT
Source organism: Glycine max (assembly GCF_000004515.6). Classification (NCBI taxonomy): domain Eukaryota; kingdom Viridiplantae; phylum Streptophyta; class Magnoliopsida; order Fabales; family Fabaceae; genus Glycine; species Glycine max. Next base: position 2,520,146 of record NC_038256.2, on the reverse strand, counting down.
ACATTTAAAATGTATAATGATATATGTCATATTGTTAATTATATCAATTGTACATGTTTGGATATATATAGCTGGAGTTAAAGTTTTAATTCTGTCATACAATATATATAATGCATTTATTATATTTTCCCAAAACCATGCTTTTTAATTATATTGATAGTGTCATTTGTATTGATTGTAAATATTTATCATGGAATTTATAATGTTTTTCATGATTCAGCATGGATATAGTAAATAGTTAATATTAGTATGAATTATGGAAATCAAATATGGTTACCATAGTTTGTTTTTAGACAAATTTTACATAAAATAAATAAAAATTACAAACAAATCTTTGTAGATGGAAAATATTTGACTAGAATTGTGTTAACTGTTTATTTTTTTTAACAAAAAATCAAAATTATTTTATCGATATTTCAAGAAAAACAATCTACAATTTAGTGTAGCATGTTAAGTACATTATTTAAATTCACCATGTCTGATTATTAGATTGGTTATTTAAATTTAATTTTTTTTAAGAATCGTGATATCATTTTCCTTATGAATGACAGGAGCCTATTGTTACAACTATATTTAAATTGGGCCTTAAAAGTTTACAAGAATGTGTCTTCTTAAGATCATCAATTAGTACAACCATTTGTATTCTTGCAGGGAGATTCCTCACTTCAAAGAACACATTGTTGCTTAAACCATTTCTTTTAAAAAAATGATATGCAAATTAACAAATGATTTTTTCCTATTCATTAGGAGTGACCACTCAGTCAAATTCTATTTTATTTTATTATATTCATTATTATTATTGTTATTATGAATAAACTCTAGCTAAGGTGTGTTGTTATGCTTTAACCTGAAATACTATCATTATTATTATACCCTGTAATTTTTTTTTATAAAATTGTAATAACCTCAATTAATACAAATACAAACATTTCTAATTTTCAGCAAGACGACTTCACCTTCAACACTAAAATTATTAGACATCCATTTATAAAATAACACACAAAAATAAAACACATTCGAGGAAAAAAAATCCCAATTTGTTGGTTTTTTGGGTATTTTAGTCTAGTTCCTACTGTCGCTTTCTACATGCATTTCCGGTCATTCCTTCAACTACTACTCCACCTTTTGCATGCATTCCCGATCATTCAAGAACAAGAAAGTTCTTACTCTGTCTTTGCGCATTCTCTCATTGTTTTCTTTCCTTGGTTTGGTTTCTTTCTTTTTCGTTTTTGTTCCTCCATTATTTAAAGTTTGATTTTTAAACTGCTCTCAGGCCTTCCATTTTGTGCACATTTGATCTTGCTTAAACTTTTCTTGGTTCTTAGGTTTAAATTTTTCAACTGCTCGGAGTTTCCATTTTGTGGAGATTTCCTGTTGTCGTGAATTTTGGTTTGAGTTCTTGCAGTTCTGTTTTTTTCTTTACATTTGTTCACAGTCGCAGGTGTTTTGTTTTAATACATGCATGTTTAGTGTTGTTTATCCATGTTTGTTTGTTACCCTTTTTTATGATCGACCGGTTGGCTGGTGTTATTTTTTGTATGTTTTTAGCCAGGCCAAACAAAATCGAGTAATAGCTAAGGTATCATTGCGAGAGTACTATTTTGCTATCGAGGTCACCTTGCATAGCCATGCCTTCAATGTTTTTTGGTTGTGGGCCCTTAAGTTTTGGTCTATATTTATGCATGCTTGCCTATTCCGTGTTTTTTTAATTCATGTTTTCTCTGATGTTATTCATCATGACAGAAATATTTTATGTTTGATAGATACTATATATTGTTGTTCCTTTTTGGTGCTATTGTTGGCTGTTCAAAAAAACAGAATCAAGTCAGCTCAATTATTCTTTCAATCTTAGTCATCATATTTATGGTTTGACTTATCATTTCTTTTTTCAATAAATAACATTCTATTTGTTGTTATCATGTTATGTGGTTTCAATTTCTATGTATGTGTCTGACTTTTTGTTCAGACTAATGGCACGTATTGCTGACAAGATAAAAACCATTGATGGATCTAAAGAAACTCTGAAACTTGCTGTAAGGATAACTGAGCTCTGGTTTGTTGGGACGCCGGGTAGGTCTAAACAAGCTGAGATGATCATTGTTGACTCTGACGTATGCTTTTAATTTGTGCTTTTCGTTCATGAATTGTCTCTATTTGTAGCCGTTAATTAGATATTTTTATTATTCATAGGGTGATCAGATCCATGTGGTGTGTAAGAAAGACCAGTTAAAGGCATGGAAAATGGATTTGAAAGAAGGTTGTACTTATGTGATGCACAATTTTAGAGTCAGTAAGAATGATGAATGGTATAGGGTTTGTGATCATCCATATAAATTGACATTTATTGGAGTTACGGTTGTCAGACAGTGTGAATTGGATGACCTTCCATTTAAAAAAGTATAGATTTGTAGATTTTTTGGATGTCATTGCTGGCCAATTACAGTCTGACCTATTAGTAGGTAAGCACAACTAGATTTACATTTCTAATTTCATCACTAGTGTTTGTGGGTTTTATTTTCCGTTACTGATTTTTTCTTAATTTTTTAGACATCATTGGTGTCGTTGACGAGGTTGTCTTTCGTCATATTTCACCCAGAAGTAAGAGAGTTGTTTTTAAGCTTATGAATTTGAGGTAAAGGTCTGATATGTTCTATGAGTTACTCATGGTTGTATGACTGTATGGTTGTATGTTGTTAATTGATTGTTTGTATAATGAATTATTTTTTTCAGTAACCAATTGTTGTCTTGCACTCTATGGGACGATTATTGTGTCCAATTTCAGTAACCAATTATTTTTTATTTGGATCTAGATTTAAATGTCTCCCCAAAAGCACTTGATAAACTACTGGATCATCTGCTTGCCTTCAAAGTCAAAATCCAGCCACAGTATAAAAATTTTGTTGTTTTGAAATGCTCCACTGACTTAACTTTAATTAATGATGTTCTGGACATGTTGCCTGATGCTGAGGTCCTGTTTTATGGAGTTGTTTTTCTTCATTATTGTTATATGTATATCTTATTTATATGCTAATTTATTTTTCATCGATTCTGCCGGTCTCAATCAACATCTTATGCAGACATGTTCAAAGATTAAAGCTACAACACCATTTGATTCCAATGATCCTGTCCACGATGAATCTATAAGTTTTAAGTTTTGGCGTCTCTTTGCAATATAGTATTTGCATAGAGATATTTGGACTAGGATTCTAATCCACATGCATAAAGATTATCGAATGGGATCAAGAATCCCGACTGACATTTGCATGAAGTTCAGTTTTTGCATCAACTTATTGTTATTGTTTGTTCTATCCAGCAGTCCATTTCTATAACAGCAGACCATGATGCACTTATTGGACTTCCCTTGACACCAACAAAACGACAGCCATTTAATGAATGTGATGATGAAGCAAGAAGCTCCTAGATTTCACCAGCTTAGTTATCGTCCAACAAATTAGCAAAACATGAGAAGATTGAATAGATTTTGTTGGTTAGGAACAACCAACACTATTTCCTTTTTTGTTGGTTTTTTGGAAATTGTAATTGAACTATCTTTGTTTTATTTTGATGTGTAACCCTGTATGGCATGGGCTATTGCAATCTAACATCATGTTCATTTGGAAATTGTAATAGAACTCTTTTCTTTGTTTTATTTTCATCTATGATCCTGTCAAACATTACGCTTATACTAGCATGCGTTATTCCAGCCTGACATGTTGTTTATATCTTTTGCACAATGTTAAGATGTGTTAATTTATTAACCAAGATTATGATTCATTATTTTTTAAATAACAGATTTAAAAAAAACATTATTTATTCCACGGTAACTGAAGCATGCACGGGTGATTCGTTGTTTATAATTGAGTAAATGTCTTGATTAACAAATTTGGTCAACGCCTGTGTAGAGCTTAATAGCCTGAGCTTAATTAAATTTAAGTTAATTTATGATATGTATCAAGCAAAATCTGATATCCAGTTTCGCATGTATACAGGAAGAAACAAAAATAGCTCTCATGTATTCATCATGTAATTTCCTACACTTTTATAAAATTACACAAGATATGACTTTAAAGAAGGGGAGGTTAAATGTTTTATCAATGAATGAATGCTACTTCTATTCCTCACAACATACTTGATATCAAATTCCTTATCAGTCAACACTGTATCGAGCTTAATAGCCTGAGTTTAATTTAATTTAGGTCAATTTATAATATGCATCAAGCAAAATTTGGTATGCAATTCTGCATGTATACAGGACGAAACAAATATAGCTCTCATGTATTCATCATGTAATGTCGTTAACTTTTTAAATATTACACAAGATATCACTTTACAGAAGCCGAGGCTAAATGTTTTATCAATGAATGAACGCTACTTCTGTTCATCACAACATACTTGATATGAAGTTCCTTATCGATGTTACCAATCCATGCCTATAGGTACATGTGTCATTACTATTTGAATTAAAAGTATCCAGATTTTGCCAGCTGTAAATTCCAAATTTGTTATTACACTCTTTTAGTTGCATTTCATTACTTATTGCTTAAGTTAATTATGACATAACTCATTTGAATAACCTTTAATAAAAAAAAGTTCAACTACAACGTGCTCAACAATCCTCGGTGTTTGTTTCTATCTTTTAGCATTTCAGTTTGCAATATAATTGTTCCTTCCAACAATACTCCACTGTCCAAATATAAACTACAATATGATCAATTAAAGGCAATAGGAACATGGAAAACCATAGATTTATAAGCAAGTCTGATTCAGCAAAAGCCAGGAGCAACAGAAAGCGTATTAGACAACAAAAGGTCCATCTTAATGTTCAGGATAGTGTCCATGCAAGTGTCAATCCAGCTTCATCCCATACTGAAGATGATTATAACCAACCAAAGTCACCACCGCATAGTGTCCATGCAATTTTCAATCGGGCTTCACACGATGCTGAAGATCATTGTAAGCTATAAAAGATAGCATTTTTATATCTTTATATTCAGCTCATATTAGTCAATTATGTTGATACAATATCCATATATAGTTTGCTGTGAAGAGGTAAGGAATTCCTAGGTTTGATGCAAGATTATAGAAATGCATGTCATTTCATCATTATGTTTGAATCATTATCATTATTTGCTATTTCTATCATCCTTTTTCTGTTTTGAAGTTAATATCTGCGATTCATCTCAGAATGAGAGTTCTGGATCAATAGAAGGTAGGATTACAAATCTCCTTTATTGATTTATTAATTTCACTTCTAATCATAATACCTAACTGCAATTTTCGTAGAATCTTAGATTATTTCTTCAGTTGGATATCCAAACTGTGAATCGTCCCATCATGATTCTTCAATGGACACAGAGGTAAATGTCTTATAGAATTCTATTTGTTTTTTAAATGACACAATAAAATGTATTTTAAAGTATTTTGATTTTCGCTACCAGTTAATGTTCTGATATCTATTTTAGTCATTCCTATAAAAATTAAATTTTCAATAGTTACGGTTATGGTCTAATATGTAATGTTATTATTCCAGAATATTTTGATCTTGGTGATCAGCTCATGCAATGTAGACATTGTAATGCTAAAATGTGGTATAATGAAAACATATCAAAACATTCAAATACCTCAAGCCCACGATTCAGCCTATGTTGTGGAGATGACAAGGTTGAACTTCCACTGTTACAGAATCCACCTAAATTTCTGCAGCAAGTTCTATTTGAGCAAAATACAGCTCATGCAAAAAATTATCAACAGAACATAAGAACTTATAACATGATGTTTGCATTTACTTCTGCCGGTATTAAATTTGACAAAACAATTAGTCATTCAAGAGGTCCTCCTACAATCAGAATTCAAGGTCAACCGTGTCACAGGATTGGAAGTCAATTACCACTGCATGGAAAAGAACCTAAATTTGCACAATTGTATATCTATGAAATAGAAAATGAAGTTCAAAATATAATTAACACCATGAGGTAGTTAACAACACAATACCAATATAACATCTCTGATTTTGCATTGATGTCCATTGTTTATTTTACATTAACATCCTTTTAATTTTTTATATATTTGAATATCTGATTTTTCAGCCACTATAATGAAATTGAGACACATATTGTCTCAAATTTGCAAAAAATGCTGGATGAAAACAATGCTCATGCAAAAAAGTTTCAGGATGGCAAGGGATAGATTGACAGACACTGAATTGCATAATGTCAGACTCAAATTGATTGTTGGTTGAGAAAAAGATGGTCGTAGATATAATGTACCAAGTGTTCCAGAAGTTGCTGCACTTATTGCAGGTGATATTGATGCAAATTCGAACAGAGATATTATTGTTGAAACTCAAAATGGTCAATTACAGAGGATACATGAATTACATTGTAGTAATCTAGCTATACAATATCCTCTATTGTTTCCTTATGGAGAAGATGAATATAGGCCTGACATTCTACATCGTGATACATTCAGTGGAAAAAAAAAGAAAAAAGGAATCGTCTTACAATGAGAGAGTGGTTTGCTTATAGACTGCAATGCAGACCCAATGAACGTCAAACTCTGTTGCATTCTAGATAACTATTCCAACAATTTGTTGCTGAAGGATACACAATGATTGAATCCAAAAGACTTTCCTATGTTAGAAACAACCAAAAGAAACTCAGAGTTGACAAGTTTTGTAGCTTGCAGCAGTCATCGGATGCTGGAAATACAGAAGGTTTAGGCCAAGGCAAGAGGATCATCTTACCTTCAACCTTTGTTGGCAGCCCACGTTACATGGATCAACTTTATTTTGATGGCATAGTTATAGTATATGCAGTCACGTAGGCTTCCCAAATCTTTTTATTACTTTTACCTGCAATCCAAATTGGCCTGAAATTCATAGGCTGCTGACACCTTTGAATTTGACAGCAATAGATAGGCCAGAAATAATCTCCCGAATTTTCAAGCTTAAATATGAGCAGATGTTATCAGACCTTACAAAGAATCACCTACTAGGCAAAGTTGTCGCATGTAAGTTGATGCTAATTCCTTTTTCTGCTACTAACAGATAAGCTACTTATTGTAAATTATATTTTCTTTAATAGCTTTCTATTAATGATATTTGGTTACAACTACAGACATGTACATAGTGGAATTCCAAAAACGAGGACTTCCTCATGTCCATTTATTGTTATTTTTACACGCCAACAAATATCCATCTCCAAACGATATTGATCATATTATATCAGCAGAAATACCTTCACAGAAAGATGATCAAGAACTCTATAAATTAGTGCAAAATCACATGGTTCATGGTCCATGTGGAATTTTGAGGCCTACATCTCCATGCATGAGGAACAGATGCAGTCAATTTTATCCAAAAAAGTTTTAGGTCACAACTCTTATAGATGGAGATGGTTATCCTGCGTATCGTAGAAGAAACACTGGTCGGACAATAACCAAGAATGGTATTATAATTGATAATAGATGTATTGTACCCTACAATCCAAAATTGCTGAAAAAATACCAAGCACATATAAATATTGAATGGTGTAACCAAAGCACTTCTATCAAATATTTATTCAAGTACATGAATAAAGGATACGATAGAGTTACCGCTATCATGGTACATGATGACAATGGAACAGTTCCCCATGCAAACACTCTGAATGATGAAATCAAAGAATATCTGGATTGCAGGTATGAGCCAAGTTTAATATGTAAATCATCTTATGATTGTATTTAAAATATTTTAGTTTTTATTACAGATATATTTCTCCATGTGAATCTACTTGGAGGATCTTTGGTTTTCCAATACATGGAAGAAAACCTTTTGTAGAGAGGCTACAGTTCCATCTTCTAGGCCAACATAGCATTCTCTACCAAGACCATGATGATATTGATGATCTGCTCTCTAACCCAAGCATTTATGAATCAAAATTTATAGCTTGGATGAATACAAACCAGGCTTTTGTTGAAGGTCAAAGCCTGACTTATTCTGAATTTGTAACTAAGTTCGTGTATAACCAGAAATAGAAATGTTGGCAACTTAGGAAAAAAGGGTTATACTATTGGCATACTTCAATGGGTTCCTCCAACTACAGGGGAATTATTTTATTTGAGGATGATGTTGACTGTCTGTAGAGGACCAATCTCATTTGAAGATATCAGAACAGTTGATGGTGTTGAATATTCTACATATAGAGAAGCAAGTTTTGCTATGGGTTTTTTTACAGGATGATAGAGAATTCATTGCTGCAATCCAGGAAGCAAAAGACTGGGGCTTAGCACCTTATCTAAGGAATCTTTTTGCATTATTACTTTTGACAGGTACCATGAACAAACCTGAACAAGTGTGGGAAAAAACTTGACATTGGTTAAGTGATGATATTGTATATAGTCATTGCAGATAATCAAACACTCCAGGTTGGCTTACATATAGCTTGACGCAGAAAAGTTTTATCATAAACATTATCTAACATCATTTTCAAATGTCTTAGAATTACATATTGATGACTCCAATCTGATGAATTTGGTATTGCTTGAAGTTGAAAAGCTGTTACAAGCCAATCAAAGATCACTTAAAGACTATCCTTCCATGCCATATCCTGAGAACGCAAATTTACTAATACATGCAGACAACGACCTCATTTAGTCTGAGCTGAATTTCAACAATGAAGAACTTAGATCAGAATTCCTTAACCTTTTTTTCTCAAATGACAGGTTTATCTATTGTACTAACTTGCCTTGCTTTTTTTCCTCCCTTGTGTTTCGCTCTGGAATTTCAAGTTGTTATTAAAACCAGAACAATCTTTATGCCTACAGACCAGCAAGCAAAATTTTATAACCAAATTATTCAGGTTGTCAATAAAAATGAAGGTGGAATGTTTTTCTTATATGAATATGGAGGAACAGGAAAAACATTTATTTGGAAGACACTTGCAGCCTCATTGAGAGCTGACAATAAAATAGTTATTATGGTTGCTTCTAGCGGCATAGCTTTTTTGTTATTGTCTGGAGGAAAAACAACACATTCAAAATTAAAAATTCCTGTTTCGATATTTGAAGACTCGACATGCAATATTAATCAAGGAACACAATTGGCTGAATTATTGAATGAAACAAGTCTTATCATCTGGGATGAAGCCCCCACGGCTCACAAATTCTATTTTGAAGCACTTGATCGAAGTCTAAGAGATGTTATTAAGGCGAAATCAAGTTCTGATAAAATTTTTGGTGGTAAAGTTATGGTATTTGGTGGAGATTTCCGGTAGATTCTGTCAGTCATTCCTAGGGGTAGCCGCTCTGATATTGTTAATGCAACTATTAATTCATCTTATCTATGGAATCATTGACATGTTTTGACACTGTCAAAAAACATGCGTTTAGAAGCCAATAGAGATGCAACAGACAGAGCAGAAACTGCAGCTTTTGTAGAATGGATCCTTAATATTGGTGATGGAATTGCTGGCCAGCAAAATGATGGTTATGGTTCAATTGAAATTCCAAAAGATTTGTTAATCATAGAATATGATGACCCACTCTATGCAATAGTTAATTCTACATTTCCAAAATTATCTCACCATCATACCAATCCAGAATACTTTCAAGCTAGAGCCATATTAGCTTCCACAAATGAAACCGTACAGCAAGTTAATGATTATATACTATCATTGATACCAGGTGATTATAACGTACTTAATTCAATTCTTATTATATATAAATTTGGACTGTATGTCATTCTTATGAAACATTCTGTAGGATTAGTAATCAAATCTATTCAATATTTTATCTCTATACTGATCTTCTAATTTTTTACTCTTTTTATTCTTTATCTGATATGATAACTTGATAAAAAATCACAGGTGCACAAATGGAATATCTAAGTGTTGATTATGTGGACAAATCAGAAACACTAGAAAGTTCTCATTTCCGATCACTAACAACAGAATTTCTTAATTCATTAACAACATCCGGTCTAGCGAATCATAGCATCAAAATCAAAATTGGATCACCTATCATGTTGTTAAGAAACTTAGACCAAACTCAAGGACTATGTAATGACACTAGATTAATTGTTACAAAGTTAGCTAAACATGTGATTGCAGCTGATATAATTTCTGGCAAAAATATTGGTCAAAATGTTTATATTCCAAGAATGTCTATGTCTCCTTCACAATCACCATGGCCTTTTAAGCTTTTGAGAAGATAATTCCCAATAATGTTTTCTTATGCAATGACAATTAACAAGTCCCAAGGTCAATCACTATCCTCAGTGGGCCTTTCTTTACCTAAACCTGCCTTTTCACATGGACAATTATATGTGGCATTGTCAAGGGTAAAATAAAAAAAAAAGGCCTTAAAGTTTTAATACATGACAGACAAAAAAAAATCAAATTCTACAACCAATGTTGTCTTCAAAGAGGTCTTTGCAAATCTTAAAAGGTTAATCCATTTCATATATATTCTCAATTATTAGTTTGTATGTTATGATATTCAATAGTTGCTTATTCATTCTCTAACATGCAGTTAGATACAAAATTATAACAGCCAGCTTTCGACACATCAATTCCAGTACTGATTCTCTCTTAACCAGGTGCAGCATATCATATATACTATTTTTATGGCATGTCTTTCTGCATAGACCATCACAATCCAATAAACAAATAACTGAAAATATTGTTGCCTTCTGCTTGGTTATCCTACATAAAATAGGTCCATTTTTGGTGCAACCTTACAAAATAATCCAGCAAAAAAAGAGCTCATGCCAGAAGTTCAAGATATAGGCAAAAACATATTCTTCATTCACGTACTTGAATAAATATTTGATACAAGTATTTTGGTTACACCATTCAATATTTAAATGTGCTTGGTGTTTTTTTATCAATTCTGAATCATAGAGTACAATATATGTGTTATCAATTATAATCCATTTCTTGGTTATTGTCCCATCACCATTTCTTGACTTCTCATATTTCCCTTCTTCATACACGGACATACAAGGCTCAAAATTCCACATGAACCATCAACCACATGATTTTGCAGTACCAATAATATCTGTCTTCGAATTTGCATCAATATCACCTGTAATAACTGCACCGAATTCTGAAACCGTTGCCATCCTAAAACTCTTTGAATGAACATTAATAGAGGATGGAAATGTCTAAGCCAAATCCATTTTTCTGGTATTTCATTGAATAATTGGTACTGTCCAGCAATCCAGTAACAATGTGTAGCAATCCAGTAACAATGTGTGTGTGTGTGTGTGTGTGTGTGTGTGTGTGTGTGTGTGTGTGTGTGTGTGTAAATATTTAGCCATTTCTAGAATACCAAATTTACTATGAAATACTATAAATACGTTTAAATAGAAAACTAAAAAAAAAACTTAATCTTTAAATTCTTTACATGTAAATAAACAATTAATTTTTTTTTCAAACACTTATTTCTTACAAATATAATCTAATTATTATCAATTACAACATATTTCACGTTTTCCATTTAATCATCAGCATTTGCACAAAAAACAAATTTTCTTCCCTACATCTTTGAAGATATATATATTGCTCATGACATTCAACGCAGTGATTCAACTCCCCCTACATGTCCAATCCATTGGACCAGCATTCAATATTCCTCGATTTCCAATTTACTTGCCATGCCTCGCGTCACACCTGTTGGCTAACCAGTACTTTACTGCCTAACTTATTCCACAAACACCATTTCCTTACAAACATACACCTCTTTCAACTTTGCTAAAAAACAACAGCGACTAGGCTCCAACTATGAGTTCAGACTCATCGACCGCTTCAAACAAAGTAAATTTATAGACTGTTCTTTCCGATTTTGACTTCTATTTCTGATCCTATGATGAAATTTATTAGCTACATTGCAAATTTCCTCACTTGGTTGCGGAATCCTTATCGGGTTTTTCTTCTCTCTTAGTTAATGTTTTCAATGCATGCACCGATATATTTTATGTTTTATAGTTGACATTCATTCGACACGTCTAAAATTATTCTAGATTAGGAACTATATCAATTATTTGCACTGTTGTTTTCGTATGACCTTCAGTTTGTCTGCCTTGGAAATTTCTTTTTTTTCATGCATGTTGGGATGCATTCTCGAGCATTGCTTCAACTATTCTAACCCTACTTCCTCTGTTTTTGTCTTTTCTCAGTTTGTTTATCATTTTTGTATCTTCATCACTTCCACTCGATTTTTTCACCTGCTCACACCTTCCATTTTGTGATGGCTTTGTTTTTACTTCAAGCTTGCTTGCTTCTTAGATTTCATTCCTGTTCTTGCTTACTCTTAGCGCCCATTCCTAAAACTGCTACATCACAATTTAGATCCTAATTGAATTTTCTAGCTCACCAAACCATATTAAATAATTTCAGATTATCAACTATAATGATTATTTCAACTGTTGTTTTCATATCGTGTTTATATGTGCATGTTAACCTCCCTCATTAAATTTTGTTACTCATCATTTTATCAGCATAACAATGAAAAAACTCCAGCTCGAGATGAGTTTTTCTTACATACATCTTTAAAGCATTCCATACAACTTTAATTTTCTTTAATTCCCTATATGTTATATCCATCTAAATATCCTAATCTAGAATTACACATGCCTCTAAAATGACTAAACAAAATTACAATACATATCTTCATTTGTATCAGATCATGCCATTTTTTGTATCATTTTGCCAACCTGCAGTGTTGTTTAACTTACTCCATGTCTGATCAGCAATGCCAGAACCTAATATAATGTTCGACAATTTTACTGCTCTAAAATGACTAACCATAATTACACTTTCTGTACCAGCTTGATAGATTAAACTTTATTGCTTTGTTTCTTCCTAACTCCACATGTATGATTATTATCTATCTGAATAATACAACTATGTTGCTTTTTATGTCCAATCTCATTCTAGGAAGAACTTCCATTTATCAGAAAACCAGCAATCATGCAGTTTAGAGCCACGTTCCACAATGATAGGGTAATATTGGATTAAAACTCATTTCTTTTTTGTTTTTTTCCCACCTTATTTATTATAATTTTACATTCAATATTTTCTTGCAGGGCATCATAAAAGTCTCATTTTTTTACCACATTCAATGGGCACCAGAATATCCCGAATATGTCCGTTTCAAATATAATGGAGTTGTATACCAAATCCGAGTCAGACTCCATAAAGGGAAAATTTTCTTTGTTGAAGGACTGAAACAGTTTAGAAAGGAATTAGCCATTTATGAATCTACCATCATCCATTTATTTGCAATCGATCACATCTCAATATTCGACATTCATTTCAGTCCACCGCTAGAACAGCAAACCTCTGTAAGATTGTGGATGATATCCAGGCAACATATTTGGACACTTGAAATAACACAATCAATGATTGACGCACCGCACCCTTTGGTAATGATAACAAAAAATTTATTATGACTCATATACACACAAAATTCAATATAATTATTATTTATCCTCTTTTGCAGAATCTTCCAAGCTGTGTAACTAGACATCTAAATGTCTCTGATCAACACATGACAATCCTTAGAAAATTAGGACCTTCGTTACAATGAGATGTTATTGTTCTTGATATTGGAATTGACAAAACATATGTTTTGCAATCTTGGTATAAATTTCTTGAAGAAAATAATTTTTCTCATGGTGATGAAATCTCATTCTACTACAGACATCATGAACAAATTTGGGAAATTATTATTAGAAGACAAAAGGATTGGAATAACAATGATAGTGATAGTGACTAAATTAAGTTTATGTTGTTTCTTTTGTTTACTAACATTGCCTTTGTCAATGAGTAATTTAGCTTTTTTAAAAAATACAAACAATCTAATTATTATTAATGTTACATATATTTGTGTTTATGTTAATACTGTATTATAGAATAAATGAAGATTCACACAAAATAAATTACAAGTGACATGCACCGGTTACCAACTAGTATACTTATAAAAATATATTAATAAAAAAATTTGAATAATAATAATTCTATTATTAATAGTAGTATTTATATACTAATAAATTAAGGTTTAAATATATTTTTCTTATCTATAATATATCTTTTTAAGTTTATTTTTTTTCTACTTAACATTTTCATATTTTTGCTTTTAGTATTTGTCCTTAATCTTGATTAGTTAAGTGATGATGTGAACAAATTAAGAGAATGTTTCAACAAACTTAGGCAATTATCACAAGTAAAAGTTTGAAAATATTAGATGATAAAAATAATATTTTTAGGTAGTAAATTGAAAAATGAGTATATTAGAAGTATGAAAAATATATTTAAACAATTAATTAATAATAATTTGTATTTTTATATTAATATATACAAATAATATTATTATTACTAATAAATAAATATTATATATATTTAGTAGTAATCTATATATATATAAATTGTCCAACAGTAAGGCAAGACAGGTGTTAACATTGTATCTAACTTTATTATCCACATTTTCTCTTTCTTCTTTTACATTTTGCATTTATTTTTTAAATTGAAATTTGACTGACCGTACTTTGCACAGGTTCAGTGTTCTAGTAAATATATATGCAAATTTGGTTGCTATTTAAGTTATATAAATTATAATTTTCATTTATATATTAATATTAACAACACGTGTTAGTTAGTAAACAAGTAAAACTTAAAAATGAGTTCAATTTTATTTCTAGGAATTCTCACACTACTAGTAACTCCATAATATATGTCTTAAATAGCTCAAATATAAATCACTAGAACCTTTTTTTTTTCAAGGTCTTTCAATATTTCTTTTAACATTTCATCATAAGTTTTTACCAACTCCAAATTAACAAAATTATATTTAAGTTTCTTACTTTATTTCGATACCTCTCTATCAACCTCCAATAAAAAGATAAATAATTTTCATTGTAGATTTTTTTGGCAAACCAATTATTATTTCTCTGAAATCTTCGTCACTCCTCTTAATGTATACTTAATTAACTTTAACTATAATTTTTATAGTGTAGTAAAATGTTGTTTTCAACCTATAAGGTAGGAAAATCTATCCTTACCTTCTATAATATTTTCTCCTATTTTCAATCTTTACATCGGCAACGTTGCACCAACGCTATAAATCAAAATTTCACAATTGTAAAGTTTGCGGGATCCAATTTGGTGAATTGAAATTTCTTTATCAAAATCACATAATTATAATACTTAAAAGATGATAAGTAAAATTAATCATATTTTTTTTCATTTATAAAAAATTAAACTCACATATTAAAAGATTTACAATTCAAATACACTGAGTTCAATTAATAAAGTTAAACCCCTTAATGATAATTAAGTGTAGATAGAATGATTTCATATATTTATTCTGTCAAAAAGTTTTTATGACTATAAAAGTTTATAACATAAGGATTATGTTTCAAACAACGTTTTCTCTTTTAAGATGTTTTCATACTTTTTTACTAGTTAAAAATGATTTTTTTTTTTATCCAAACAAAATTAATGATCTCAAGACCACTTTTTAACAAACTTACTCCGACAATTTTTTTTTTATTATAATCTATTATAACAATAATATTTCATTATACATGTAATTAATTATTAAAATATTTTAATTTTTGCCGCTACACAAACTTATCAGTGCAAGAATTGGGCAAAATATATAATCATTAAATTCTATAATTTAATGTTTCATTATACATATAATTAATTTTTAAAATAATTTAATTTTCGCAACTATCAGAAACTCATCAGCACAAAAATTACACTAAAACATATGATCATTAAATTCTATACATTAAATTTAATTATGTGTTAATTAATAACTACTTAATTGATTTTAAAAATAACACACTTTTAGATATATTCGAATTAAATGCATTTGATGATTAGTGGACAAAGTGTATAAAATAAAGGCTAAATAAACACATGAAAAACAAAAACAAAAAACATCAAAACAAAACCAAAACACAGAAAAAAAAAAAAAAAGAGTGTGGGGGAAACAAAAGAGACGAGATTGTCGAACTTGGGGTTCTTTTTTGCAACCTGCGAGGCTGCGACTGCGAGCGAGCGAAAGAGAGAGAGAATCGAAGGCGACACACAGCTTGCATCCGATTCCGAGAAGAAGACGAGGCTTCTCTTTCGAATACGTAAGTGCCTCTGATTTCGTTTTTTTCTTCTTTTTTTTTTCATTTTCATTACCCTTATCTATTTTTTTTTTATGCATTTGATTGATCTATCACTTTTCCTGTTTTCTCTCCAATTGAATCCCTTTTTTCTCCGTCATTTCCTTCCTAATTTCACTTTTCGCAATCGATTTATTGAAACCCTTTTGGAATGCCTTCCAATTTCGCCGTCGCTCGTGTGTTTCTGGGTTTGCTCGTTTTCTCACTCTGTTCCCCACATTTGGGGACCGATTGAGCCGAAAATCTTGGTTCTTTTTGTCTTATCTGGATAATTGCATGGGTGTTGTAGATTTTTGTTGGGTACTTTGCGTTGTTTGTGCAATCTCTTCGGATTTGAGAAGCAAATTAGGGTTCGCTCGAGAAAAAAGAAGACTTTTGAAGATAAGGGCAATTAAAGCTTTTGTGTTACTTTTTTTTTTCTTATGATCTCACCGTTTTCTATTGTGTGAATGTGGGAGTTTGATTGAAAGGTTTACTGGAGTAGTCTTTGGAAGACATATGTAGGCCAGTGTTGTAAAAAAGCGGTCATGGCACCGTTATGGTGGAGTGGTGTGGTGGATTTTTTTGCTAACCACCACGACAATTTGTGAAGGGAGGCCCACCAAGGCGGTGCAATAGGGCGCAATGACATGTTTATATGGTGGAGTTTTGGCCTTTTGCCATTGGTAATGGTGATGTTGGCTGGAGGTTGCATGTGGGTAGTGTTGGTCAAGGCCTTGGTGGGGTAATGAGATTATGGCATTGTGGGATGCTCGTTGGTCTAGGCTCCTAAAAGTGTGTGATCTCCATAGCAGGAGGCCAGCCATGCAACCCATATCATCATGGCATGGTGAGAATGCATTCCACATTCAAGAAAACCTCTTGCTATGTGAATGGGTTGCATGGTTGGGCATCACTGCAAGTGGCTAATGGCTATGGATTATGGGACTATTTTTTTTCCACTTAATTACACCAGGTTATGGACTGGTCTGGGGTTAAACGTACTGGTTCTTTGTTGGAAAGCCGCCTTAATCGCGGTCATCTCTGGCCTGCCTTATTTGCAGCCTCTTTGTGGGATACATTAATGGAAGCTTCAAGGGTGATGTATAGCCCCACATCAACTAGAGATATGACTTAAATATAGCTTAGAAAGCTTGGGCAATCCTTCTCTTATGAGTCAGTTTTGTGGGGTTGAGTTATGCCTTAAGCCCAATTCTAAGATGGCATCAAAGCTATCCTAGATCCATTGTGCATTTTACCATTATTTATTTTCCTTGTAGTTTTCAGTGTTCAGCCTTAGTGATGGGCCGAACATGATGATCCCTGTATGCAGAGAAGTTGAGAACATCAATACCCAGTTTAGATTCTGTTCCTAACCTCTCTCCTGCAGTCTCTCTGTTTTCTTTTGTTGTCCTACATTTTCCTTCATTTTCTTCCCTTGCATGTTTTACATGGATTACAATTTCCACATTTCTTTTATATTCATGATACCACATACATGTTATTCATTTATTTTTATATGTCTTCCAGAATCTTTCTGCTACATGATGTTGAACAAATGATACAGAATTTATTCTGTGCACAGAAATTCTGGTACATATGACAGGACTTATGCCTGGAGAGTTGCCACATCATGGAACACCTGATGGCAACTCTGGTAAAAGTTCTCAAGACAAGCAAGAGGAATCATTAGGTCGCTGGTATATGTCTAGAAAAGAAATAGAGGAACATTCCCCATCAAGAAAAGATGGAATTGACTTGAAGAAAGAGACATATCTGCGCAAGTCATACTGCACATTCTTGCAGGATTTAGGCATGAGACTTAAAGTGTGAGTTTGGTGCTAGCCTGCTGATATTATTATAAATATTTAATTATTACTTTCTAGATTCACATACTTGCTGTGTTTAGGATAGCTCTGAGGGATTTTATGCCTTCATCGTGTTGTCTTTTTTTTTTTCCACTTTTGCAAGCCCATATTTTCTTTCCAATTTCTTAACAGTAATGTTTTATGTGAAACCTTTCCTAAATTATACAGCTGTTTATGTGAATGATACACCCCACCAGTGCAATCATCTATTGCATGGTAATGAAAGCATTGTGAGCATATGCTTGCTTAATTCTTTCTGAAATTTGGTTTCCTTTTTCTGTTTTACTTGGTTCTGATAATCTTATAATTATATATTTAGTATTTGGAAGATAGACATGGCAGTTACCTTTTGAACGCAGTTGCTTATTTTCACCATGTTGTAAATTGTAAATATTTATATCCTGTTTTTGAAATTCTGTTGGAGGTTTACATATTAATTGTAATGTTGGCCCCTGCAGGCCTCAGGTAACTATAGCAACGGCCATAATCTTTTGTCATCGGTTCTTTCTTCGACAATCTCATGCAAAGAATGACCGAAGGGTGGGTTGTTGCACTTTCAAATAGATATTATGTAGGCATTTTGTCTCTCCAGAGTTTGAGTTGCAATTTAATTTAGTGTGATATGTTTGTGTTCTTGCCATTGTAGATAACCAGTATATCGTAAGTATAAAAGACAAATAGAAATATCATAATACTATCTAGAAAATGGTTTGTGTTGTGTGGAATTATTTTCCTTAGTTTAATTTTCAATACTTGACATGCCTGGTTGGCTGATACTTTGTGGATGGTTTTTGTCTGTAATATTGGTAGTTTCTCCTGTTTAAAAGCATATTCCTGGAAAGGTTGAGTTTGTTTGTCTTACATTTGTCTAACTCTAATATACTATTCTCAATATTGAAAATGTTTGGGTGCACATTCAGTCTGGAATTTTTTTCTAAAATTCTGTAAAGTTGAAAGGTTGCATGGGGAGAGTGGTAACCAGAATAACAGAAAGAATGAAATGACAGATGGACATAAAAGAATTGATACTGGATAGAATTGGGCATAAGGAGAGAAGTCCTCCAAGGGATGTTCCCCTCATTCTGTTACATCCTTTACTATTTATCAACCTACTATAACAGAATAACTGTCAACCTACTGACTTCGGTCTAACAAGTCTAACTATTGGGCCTTTCCTCACTAGTGGGCCCCTTTTTCTTATGAGAACAAACCTTCCAAATTGTGTCTGTCTCTGGCTGGGACCTAACAGAAATTGTCTAAGGACTCTATATGTTTGAGAGGATGTCTATATACTGAGACTGAGTGCAAGAATTTTACTTTTCAGTAGGGATTTGTAATCAAGTATTTCTATTGTCTGTTTCGCATAGTATTATTATTTTAGTTGAGTTTCCTACCTTGTATGAAATCTGTTTTTGAACAGGTCAATCTGTCCATTTTAAGTTTAGGGAAAGTTTTGTAATTAAAGGTGAATGGATCTTCTAAATTTGCAACTTCTATAAGTTAATATTTCTGTAAAAAATTCATCATCTATCTGATATTTTTATTCCATTTAACTCTTGTATCTTACATTTTATTTCAAGTTCCAAGTTCCAACTGCTGCTTAAACTTTTCTGTTTAGTGAAGTTTCAAAATCTTTAACATTTATATGCTTTATTATTTGAGTTCTATAATTATTTGATGTAAGGAGATTCCTAATTTATATTAAGAGAATGGTAGATGTTAAAGCATTATAATTTTAAAGATTACTTAATCAAAATCTCATAATTCACTTGATGAACTTTTTTGCAGACCATTGCAACGGTCTGTATGTTCCTTGCTGGGAAGGTTGAAGAGACTCCTCGTCCACTAAAGGATGTTATTCTTGTTTCTTATGAGATCATTCACAAGAAGGATCCTGCTGCTGCGCAGAGGATAAAACAGAAGGTGTTTTATTACTGATGGTGCTTTGACCAGTTCACTCCTATACATCAACATTTTTGACTTAGGATTTAGCTGAATCTTATTGCTGCTGTTAACTCAAGAGACTTTTTCTTGCTGTCTGTCAACTTTCTCCAATTGTCTAAAATGGACTAGGCTTTTTTTACCCCTATTTGCTTCTAGACTGCGCATCCCTCCAACTTGTCAGTGTCTAGGCAACACATCTATCTAGGTTATAATGTCAAACATGGTAGATATGTCCCGAATATTAAAATCCTATAAAATGTTTATCTGGCTTGTAAATTATGAAAGTATCAAGGTTATTTTTTTATTGCTCAATAACTACTTAAGTTGAACTTGTTGCCTAGAATTTTTTAATTTTATCATTAAGGAAATGTTCTTTCCTATGCCCCATTCTATTGGATAGTTGATCTGATTCCATCTCCAACTGCTCTATATTGGTAAAGTATCTACATGGCCTCTTTCGGACTTCTTTTTTGTATTTACACTCCTCTTTTGTAGTGGTTCTCTTTCCTTTACCCTTGATATATTTATATTTGTTCAATAGAAATTGTAAATGATGCAGGAAGTGTACGAGCAGCAAAAAGAATTAATTTTACTTGGTGAGAGGGTTGTGCTTGCCACTTTAGGTTTTGATCTGAATGTTCAACATCCATATAAACCTCTTGTGGAAGCCATAAAGAAGTTTAATGTTGCGAAGAATGCCCTTGCACAAGTTGCGTGGAACTTTGTTAATGATGGGTATGATTTGGTTGCAATTTGTTTGAATTTAACTGTGTCGATTTATTTTTAAAATATATTTGATCACACACTGGAAAAAAGTGGCTTTCAGGCTGAGGACATCGCTCTGCCTGCAATTTAAGCCACATCATATTGCGGCAGGTGCCATTTTCCTTGCTGCCAAGTTCTTGAAAGTGAAGCTTCCATCAGATGGTGAGAAGGTTTGGTGGCAAGAGTTTGATGTCACCCCACGCCAATTAGAGGGTCGGTGTCATCCCCTCAATTCATTTGCATGCTAACAAAATTGATTTGTTTGGGTAGCCTTTTGTGTTCCCTTGGTTTAATGCATTATGATCATTTCTGCCATTGTCACATATCTGGATGGTTTTATCCCTGTTTCCCGATCAAATTGGGAATTTTCGGAAGAGAACTCAGTTTATTGCTATGAGTAGTTTAACAATGGGCTGTCCTTTTGTGTGTCTGTATGCTTCTGTATATCCTTCTCAGTTCTTGTGGGTATTTTCTCTTGCAGAGGTTAGCAATCAAATGTTGGAACTCTATGAGCAGAATAGACTTCCACCAGCACAGGGAAGTGAAGTAGAAGGAAGTGCTGGAGGAACAAGAGCTGCTTCAAAGGCTCCTTCTGCAAATGAGGAGCAGGCCTCAAAGCAAATATCATCTCAAGCCCCCCAGCACTCATCTGTAGAGAGAACTGCGGTACCACAAAGAGGAACTGAGAACCAAAGCAACGATGGGAGTGCAGAAATGGGCAGTGACATCACTGATCACAACTTGGATATTAGGGAGTCACATAATTCAGAACAGTTGACTCATCAAGATAACAAGAGAGAAGTGTCAAATAGATCTAAATCTGGTACTGAACGTGACCAAGACAGAATTGTTGGGACTAAGGAGGGTGCAGAAGTAGGAAGGAGAGATGAATCTGCATTAAACAATTCTGGCAGCAATGTTGGCCGAAATCTGGAGCGTCGGGAAGTTCCACTAGGTCATTCACCCAATGAAGCAATCAAGATTGACAAGGATAAGTTAAAGGCACTGGCAGCTATGGGAAAGAAGAGAAAGGAACAACGAGGCGAAATGGCATTAAAGAAAGATGTAATGGATGAGGATGATCTCATTGAGAGGGAGCTGGAAGATGGAATTGAATTAGCAGTCGAGGATGAGAAAAATAAGCGTGAGAGAAGGCAGAACTGGTCTAAGCCTGATGGTGAAGATCACCATGGGGGGGAGAACCATGAGGAAACTAGAGACGGGCGGTACATGAACATGAAGGTGCAGTTTCAGAAAGACATGGACGAAGACAATGCTGAAGAAGGGGAGATGATAGACGATGCTTCATCCTCGTTGAACAATCGCAAGAGAAGGATGGGGAGCCCTCCAGGTAGGCAACCAGAGATGAAAAAGCATCTTGATTCCAGTTATCACAATGATCTTGCCGAATAAAGGAACTTGCCGAATAAAGGAACTTGCTGAATAAAGGAACTGGGAAGGGGGAGAGTTGGTTATGTAGGCAGGGAAAACACAAGGAATGGGGAGCAAAATCATTGTTGAGGTGAATATTCTGCTGTCCTTTATTTGTTTATTTTGATTTGGCTAATCGGTTGCTAAAGAATTGATGATTCTGGATGCTCTTGTTTGCCTTATACATTTCTTCTTTAAGGAACGGGATGCCTCAGTTTTGGTAGTGCCATTAAAGGCTTATTATTATTATTATTATTATTATTTCCGGGCTGGGAGGGGGTTGTATGAGAACCTTATGCTATATATTTAATTTAATACATGTGAACATAATTCTGCAAACCCTGTGATTTGAAATCATTGAGAGCTGCAATCGTCAAAGGTAAAAAATGAATTTTAAGTAACTTGTATGTTACGACCTGATTCTAGGCCTTCACTAATGCACACAATAAGTCTATTTGGATAAACTTCTCCACAAGCACTTCTAGGAAAAAAAAATAAGTTTTTTAATAAGCTAAAATTAGCTCATGCATACATTTAAAATTATGTTTTAGAGAAGTTAATATGCTAGAGTTTTTACAAATTAGTATATATATATATATATATATATATATATATATATATATATATAAATTAATATTAGTCTATGGAAAGTTTTTTTTTTCTAGAAGTATTTTATAGAGAAGTTTATCAAAGAGACCTACCCATGTGCCTTTGCATCCACCTAACCTGCCAAGCCCGAGAGAATCCTAATTAAGAAGAATGTTGAATTCTTTAATACAATTTTAGCATTTTTTTATTGGGTGGAATATTTTGGGTCACTAAATGATGCCACTCATGCAAGTTTTCATCTACCAAAAAAAAATATGATGCAAGTTTCATTAAATTTTATCAAGATATACATATATTTTTACCTAATAATTCAGTGCGGCAGAGTATGTTTTCTTCTCTTAAAATCACCTTAAAAACTTACCCTGGGGTTCCAAAAATCTGGGTAGTTTTCTTTTTCCAAAAAGTGAAATAAACCAACATTGTTATTTATCCTGAAAAACAGGGAAACTTCAGAACTATGACCAAAAGTATGAGCTTTTAAATTCCTGAAGAAATCTGCAAGTCTAAAAATTCAAAACAAGAAAAATTAGCCGAGTTGGGGATGGAGGCATAATAAACAAAGTCAACAGAAAATTGAACAAAGGAAATACTCTTATACGTAAAAATGGAAGGGTGAAAAAGAAAATGTTTATTTATTTATTATTCTTATATGTACACCCAAAATAATACTTAATGTTTCACGTGTGTTTTTGTTTACATCAACCTAGGTAAGTTAATATGAAGTCTAATTTAACTGATAGTTCAAACATTCGAAGGCTTCCAGGAAAATTGATGAACAATCTTATTGACTCTATTTCATATGAGCCAATTGAAATTAAATAATTTACTTTCTTTAAAATCTTCACTGCAAGTAGTAATTAATTTGTCTTTATTTCTTTTAAAGATATTAGCTACTAAATTCAATCACAATTCACCAAGATAAAGTAGATGTTGTAAAATAGTTTTATATTATTATTTAATTATAATTTTATTATTATATAATAAGTTTATTGATATTTAGAATGATTACCTTAGAACATCTGCATCTGGGCACGAGGGAAGTAATTTGTCAGAGCTAGCTCCGTGCTTGCATAGCAACTCCCTCAACAGCAATGCTGAAAATGTTGCTTCCGAGGCAGTTGTTGCTTTTTAAAGCAATGTTGCTGCTCAATAAAAAAATCTGAAATTATTATTATAATGTGTAAATGTGTTAAAAATAATTTGGGGATCCATTGGAAGCAACAAAAGTGAGTTACTCCAATGGAGAGATTTATTGTAAAGAGTTACTTGTATTAGGAAAAATAAAAATGATTAATGTGTATAGGTAGATCCCTTGAAAGTAACTATTGTGAGTTATTATAATGTGAATACTCATAGAAGTTACACGAACAGTGATTAAGCATGCAAGATGTTTTATACTATAATATATAACTATTCAAATCAAAATTTATTTTGTTGTAAGTATACAACATTAATTTGTTTATTTTACTTGTCAATCTTACCATTTATAACCATCTTAACTTACTTTTCAAAATTGTATATTAATCGTTTAAGTTTTTTTTTTTTGCTAACTATTTGTTAATATCCGATTATGATTAAAAAAAATTCTTGATTTGTAAAGATATTCACATAAAGTGCAGATGTATGTCTAGTTGCATGTTGAATGTAACTTTTATATGACATATTTTATAAGAGAAAATATCTTATATGAAAGCGAAAAAATTAAATCTAGATTGTATAATCATACATACAGAATTGAAATTTAATATTAGAAATTCACATTTTTTTTAAATTCACATGATATTAAATTTTGATCATCCATGTTTCATTATATGATCAAAATTTAATTATCTCATAAAATATGTTCCTATCATATGATATGTCCTGTCTTTGTTGGGAATCACAAGTATCTTCTAGTTTTTTTTATCTCATCGTGTAAATGATTGTTTAATAAGCTTCGTTATAGCTTAGCACATATTACATTATTTACACAAGATAACACCTATATAATAGCCAAGGTTGTGTCTATTAACTTTTCCTCTTCAAATGTATATAGTAGGAATGATAATGAGTAGGATCGAGCATGAATAGGAGTTATCAATTACATGTATCTTAGAAAAAGTCTGTGTCCAATATCTACTCATTACTTATTGGGTATCTGTTTGAAAAATGGCTTTGAATTTTTTTGGTACCTACAGGTATCCATGGATACCTATGGATACTTCAATTTTTTTTTAAAAATAATTATTAAAAAAAATGATTTTCAACATCAAATAAAACTAGTGAATTAAAAACCTAAGAGGAAAAAAAACATCAATGCAATGGAATTATCAATAAAATAAGTATCTTTTAAGCATAAATAAACATAAATTCAAAATATAAATAAAATTACAATATCACAAAACATAAGTTCAATAAATAAATTATATATATATATATATATATATATATATATATATATATATATATATATATATATAAAAGGATGAACATAAGCATAGGGATGAAACAATATCAAAATTCGATTTAGGAATTAGGGTTTCTTTTCTTTGATAAAAGAATAATTTATAACTTCACGGGTAACGACTAATGAGTATCCATGGATAGAGTACTATGATACTTGTATCCTACCATTAATGAAAGGATTAAAAAAAATACTCATATCCTAAGTAATAGATACACATTTAAAATATCTGTCATTTATCTATGGTAGATTTTATCCATCCATATATATATATATATATAGGGATACAAATTTTTTTGCCATCCTTAATATATATTTGTTTATGATTGTGTTTTTGTCTTAACCTTGAGATCCAACCATCCAATTTGTTGGGGACGTCATCAATCGTCTAATTCTTACTTTTATAACTTCACGAGTAAGTATCCATGGATAGAGTATTATGATACTTATATCCTACCATTAATGAACAGATTAAAAAAATACTCATATCCTAAGTAATAGATACACATTTAAAATATCTACCATTTACTTGTGGTAGATTTTATCCATATATATATACAGATACAAATTTTTTTGCCATCCTTAATATATATTTATTTATGGTTGTGCTTCTGTCTTAATTTTAAGATTCATCAACAATTCAATTTGTTGTAGACGTCATCAAATATCTAATTTTTACTTTTTTGGTATGCATGTGTAGTCCATTATATGGTATTTTTTTTAAATGCTACAAATGGTCTTTAACTAAAATCAAAGGAAATTAAAGACAGATCTCCCAAAAAAATATATTTAAAAAAAGGTAAAGAAAACAACACAGAGAGGAAGAAAGCGAGAAAAAAAAAAGTCACGTTAATACTTAAAACTTCAAAATGATATTTTGTATAGGTAACAGCCCCAAAATTACCAAGAAGTAGCAATACATATGAAAATCAATGTCTATAGGGGCATCTCCTTTGTAAACAAAGATCAAGTCAAAAACATTACTAGAAAAAAACAAAACAAAAAAGTCCACGCAGCCTTCAGCCAGAAAATAGTCCACAATCCAACAATATAACCAAACCCTTCACATAATGTCAAGTGATAAAGATATATAATAAACATATACACCACATTTCGTCAATGAGAAATTAATTTTCAAAACGAAATTGATTAAGCGGGCGAACGGCCTCCGCCACAGCTCTCTTCAGTCTCACCACCACACCCGCAGCCACAACTGCTTCTAGAGTTCTACTTGTATCCTACAAAGAGAAATGACAACAACACAATTTCTAACACATTCTTTTAAACACATTTTATATTATTAATTAAAATTTATTAAAAATTACAAAATCATACAAGTCACGCTTTTAACGAATTTTGCTCATAATTTTGTAACTTTCAATAACTTTTAACGAATAATAAATAATATAGCAAAAAGAGTGTATTAAAAAATGCATTATTTGTACACTTCTCATCCTACTATAAAGTAAAAGTATATAGAAGGCACCACTTGAGAAAACAATGTCACCTTAATTTTTTGTTTTTTGTATCTTGTCATGATCTAAGTAGGTATACTAGTATAGTTTTATATTACTAATAATAATTAAATTAGCTAGTAGCAGGCATATATCACCAGATTGAATCACCATAGGGGGTCTGGTCCACCACCATGTCCATGTCAAAAATAGGCTTGGCTTGTGATGGAGAGCCACTGTTGGTTGGGCTAGTGGGGCTGTAGAGTGATGCAGCTTGGCGCACTCTGAGGTGCACAGCCTCAGCCTGTGCCACTGCCAATTGGGTCTGCAACACATCAATTTGTTGCTGAAGAGATGAGATGGCCCCTACACAGCCATAGACAGGGTCTCTCACTCTTGCATTTGCTTCATACACCATGCTGCTCACTGCATCTCCTCGCTGATGCTCTGGTAAGTCCTGTAAATAGGACATGTAATTAGTAAAATATGCTGTTTTTTTTTTATCTGTTGGAATCCAAAATAGGTGTCAAAATATTTACAACGACTCACAAATCTGCTTAATCAATTAAGCTAGCTTGATAATATAAAAAACTTCGTACCCCATTGCCCGAAGGCTCTTCGCTATGCGAAGGTATGGGGGAGGGATGTTGTACGCAGCCTTACCCTTGCATATGCAAAGAGGCTGTTTCCGGATTCGAACCCATGACCAACAAGTCACCAAGGCACAACTTTACAGCTAGCTTGATAATATGCCGGTAATTTTCTTAAGAGTCATACATAGGAATCAAAGACATGTACAAATCAACAATTTAGACACATATTCAACTAATTGAATTATACTCTCTTATTTTACATATAAATATAACATGGATTTGATTTCTACGCAGTATATTATATTGCTTACTAATCAAAAATCATAATCAATACGGCTTTTAAGATATTATTTTAAAAATTAATAAATTTATCATATAATTTAATAAAGGTGTAGAAACAATTATGAGTTAAGGATTAATGAAAAAAATGTTTCCTTAAAAAAATTAAAGATAAAAATTAAATATTCTGATAACCTTGATGTCACTTTCTTAGTTACTTTTATAATAACAGTACTTGTATCATTTGTATGCTTCAACAACACTCTTACTTTTTCCTCCCATTTCTCTATTTGAACAGAACTCTTTCTTTTTTTCTTCATATTATATTACACCATGTATGTTTTCTTCTTCCCCTTCCGTTCTCTCTCTTTTACATATAAAGAGGAGAAATGAACTTACATTGAAAAAAAAGTAATTGTTTTAGAGTTATTTTTTATTTTTATTATTTATTTTTTTAATGATTATAATAAATTGTTTTTAAGATACATACTCTTCAAATTATCTACTGTATTAAAATTTTTAACAAAAAGTGTACTTAGTTACTTAATATTTATTTTCTAAAAATAAACAATAAATACATTAAATTCATTTCTTTGATTATTTCTCTTTTTTATTAGGACAAGGAAAAATCACTGCTCAAATTTGTCTCTTTCATTTATTTATAAAATACAATAAAGTGGTTACTTAAGTGAAGAGGCATAAAAATTAACAGAAAAAGGTTTATAATATTTTAAAAGTAATTTAAAGAAATATATAAATTTTGATAAAGCTAATGTTACTAACTAACTTAACTATTTCTTTAATTTTTATAAGCCGGTAAAAGAATCCCCTTTATATATAAGACTACGAAAAAGAGATGGTATATTATATAATAAAGAATATATTTTTTAATTTTTTGGCCATTATTTTAAATAAGTTAATAAATTATTTTTATCACTAAAAAAAAATACTATATTAAAGAGTACGTTAACTTAAAATATTGCATGTTTGACAACGAAATAAGTAGTTTTATTCTATATATATACTTGAAAGAAAATTGACTGTCAAAAACAGCTTCACGTGGTACAGAAGCAGGATGTTACTTCAATCATTTCTTATTTTTATGACAAAGGAAGGTGAAGATGATGAGTTTGAATTTGGATTCTTAAATGTGGTTTCACACAATTAATCACGTACGTTGCTTGTTAAGTTGCGCTTTGTGCTCGATTCTGACTTTTTCGTGCCAAAACCACGTTTAGAAGCTCCCATTGGGTCGCCCAAGATACGATGTAGAAAGAGATCATACAATTTAATTACTCAAAAAATAAAATAAAAATAATGCCACGCATCAACTTTTTTCAAATAATTATTTTTTTTCTCATTTGTCTTATTCTTTTTTATTTTTTACGGAACACATGGCAGACCAAAAGATGAGACTGACCTAATATTGAAATATGAAGGAAATGGAAAAGCAGACAAAGAGATTAGGACGTGAACATGTGAGGTTTGAAGGCGCCGAATGCCTAATCTTCTCCACCTTTTCTAATTTTTCAAGGGCTACTTGGAAAATATCAAGCGGGATGATGCGGTTTTTTCACAATCACTTGTCTCAAAAGCTTAAATTCATATACGAACATATACGAATAATTCTATATTATAGTATAGTACTTCAATACTTTTTTAATTAGATTATATTAACTTTATACTACCATTAATTCTAGTACATATTCTCATGAAGGGTAAGTTTGTCTATTTTTTTATATGTGATTGGTCCTAGTGAAATTAAAATTAATTTAATTAATTTTCTTAAGTAAAGTGTTGAATTCAAATTTTATGGATTGACAAAAAATAATTATAATTAGGAGAGAAAATTCTACTATTAAATATGATCAGTCAAATTATTTTGATATATTATAGTATGATGAATAAACTATTTTAAAAACTTGAGTAATTAAATGGAACTTGTAATTTTTTATTGATTAACAATATAAAAAAATTTATTTCAAAAAACAATATAAAAACTTTTACGCATTGATATTTCATGTCTGTTAAACTAATCTTTTTTTATATTACATTTTTAACATCCCCTTTGATTACCTCCAAAAATGTTAATCACTTACAAAAAATTTTATCATTTTCTTGAACGGGCGTTTAAATCCAAATAATTTTATCATTTTCTTCAAAGTGGCCACAAAATTTGAGATGGAACGTCCTACTTGGTGAAGCTTATAAAGTGTTTTCTACGTGCAGATATTC
The DNA here is from genome assembly GCF_000004515.6 of Glycine max. Taxonomy (NCBI): domain Eukaryota; kingdom Viridiplantae; phylum Streptophyta; class Magnoliopsida; order Fabales; family Fabaceae; genus Glycine; species Glycine max. The sequence goes on along the minus strand of NC_038256.2, from coordinate 2,490,387 downwards.
ATATAAAATTTATATGTATATGCGCTGCAGTTCTATATAAGACCCCATGAAACTGGTTGAAGATAAAGAAACATATCATATACAAATTGACTACCATATAGATTTAGATTCGTTTAAAGTAACAAAAAAAAAGCAATATAATTTGAAGTTGCGATTTGCAGTTTTTTCCTTCTTTTAGAAAAAAAAAAAGAAATTGAAAATGAAGCATGTTTAAACCTTAATGTGTGAAAGATTCACTTTATGGTCAAGGAAAGCGTCGCACTAGTCTGCAAGGATGTTGATCTCTTCTTTCTTATCTTTATAAAGAACATACCCATAATAAGTTCGTTAAGAAAGTGACTTCTCAATGTGCAGTAATTAACAGCCTTACAAGTTATAAGTACCTAATGGAGTTAGTGCTCTTTGGAGGAAAAAAATAATATATATATATATATATATATATATATATTTATTTATTTATATTTCCTCACATGTATTACATATGATCACATCAATCATATGTGGTATTTAATTTAATGTCTCCAAGGTGTGTAATATTAGTATTTCCCCCTGGCCCAACCTAGCATAAATCTCAGGAAAATTAGTCTTCTTTACCATCGTATCCATATTCTTGTTTCTGAATATGAAAATGTTTTATATAAAGAAAGACTAAATTTATTTATTTTTATTATGCAAATTGTGTTCAAATCTTGTGGTCTAAAAATAATCTTATATAAACAGGTTAAAACAGTGAAAATTTTGAATATTATATCTATTCTGACTATCTCCAATAATTAGTAACAAGAAATGCACAAATAAGAGGAATAATTAATTAATAATGAACCTGAAGCATCTTGTTGACATTGCTGGCACCAAAGACTTTGTGCACATTTGCAAACTTCTGAGGCTCATCAGCAGGAAAATAAGGAGCAAAAACACAATCTTGAGCACACCTTCTCCTAAGAAGCTTGCATGCAGCACAGGGTGAGGGTGCACCCTGCTTCCTACCACCATCTTTCATGGATCCTCTAATCTCTAATCAATCAATTAATCAATCAATTAATTATAGTGTTTCCCTTCTTCTTCTAACTATCTACAATAGGACACGATATAGACTGATATAGCAGAAGAAGAAGAAGAAGGTTTTATAGGCTAAAATAAAGTCAAGAAAAGTGAATGAAAGCAATTAGAAAAAGAGAAAAGACATGAGAGAGGGCGTGTGGTGGGGGGATCATAGGGAATGGATCTATGGAGGTGGAAAAGTGGCCTGCATTATATAATTAAGGAAAAAGAGAAGGAAAAAAAAACAAAAAAAAGGAAGAGGACCACACTAGTACCAGTACATGACTCCATATGTACAATTCATTCATGTGGGTCCATCCCATAAATTAAACACCTTTTTTTTTTTCAGATTTCGATCGACAAGCATTTCCATCGATGTGACCATTGGGTCCCTAACATATTGTCTCGTTCTGTATTTCTACTGGTTGATGCGTGCGACTCAGAATTTATTATATTAACTAATGATCATAATGATAATGAGTATGTTTGAGCATGCTAATATGGTATCTTTCTTTATATTTGTGTTTTTTAATAGACTTAATTGTATTTTTATCACTTTTAAGTATGGTAATTGAGTTATTTTAATTGTACTAATCGGGTTCATTAAGTACCATAAGTATCCGATTTTAATCTTTTAGCCTCAATTGAGTCATTTAAGCCCATCAATATGGGTTCGTCAAGTATGGTAAGTATGATGACCGAAGTATTTAGCGACTAAAGTTGTCAAAACTGACCATTCCACTTGTTAATTAGGTTCACTCCACCTCAATTCATTCTATAAATGGATCAATTTAATCCACTTAAGTTTAAGTCTTAAAAAATATTTGTTCAGTTTGATTCACTCACGACAGGTTGGTGACTTAAAAGTCACCAAAAATTTTAAAAAATATTTTTTTTAAAAGATGCAACAAAAAATCATTTTTTAGAAAAATAAATTTAAATAAATTAAAAAAATATTTTTTAAATTAAATATTTCACTGTCTATACATCACACCTACAAGATATATTGTTAGAAATTAGAATTATAATAACAAAAATTTAGAAAAATGACAAACATTTCATGTTTACATAATAGCCTAAAATAAAATAGTCTTGAACAAAACATTAAATAAACAAAAATTAAAGTCTATAACTTTGAACTTTAAAGTCTTAAAACAATATTCTAAAATACTAAAAGTCTAAAACTTTAAAGTTTTAAAACAATATTACAAATTACTATTTTAGGTGGGTCAACCTAACCCACCACAAGTTTAGTCACATGGGTTGGATCATAAGTGGGTAGGGTCCAATTTATCAACCAATTTTAATTTTTGTACTTTTTTTTAGCCCGACTTGTCCAAACTCATGGTGGGTTGGGTTATAATTAACTATTTGAAAGGATATTATCAAGAGTTTCCTACATATATTTAATGCTTAAACATGAATTTTGAGTTATAATTAATAAATAAATTTTGTGGAAAAAATCTTGTATGATATTAAAATAATAATTCATTAACTATCAAGTTTAACGATCTAAATTAAAGAGAATGACTAAAAACACATAATTTTTTTAGGGACTAAAACGGTTGAAATTATTTTTTTTGTGGGATTCAAAATGAAAACAAGGACAATATGATTGACCATTTTCATAACTTATCTTATTGATAATTTTGAAACCACCACATATATTAAAAAATTACAAAAATTGACATATGACATGTCATGTCAAATTAGTAGTCCATGTGGCATGCAACATCATTTGTCCAACTTAATGACAAAAACTGAAAATAAATATAAAACTTATGGGGGATGTAGATTGATCAATTTTGTTTAGAAATTTCATTAGTATAAAATATGGGACTTGAAGGTTAATAAACCTTTTATTTAATTATTTAAAGAAATATTGGAAAACCTATTACAACATGTGAACCAATGAGGTAAATGAAATTATGATATGATATATTGACCAAAAAATATTTTTTAGACCACAAGATTTGAACATAATTTTTTAATTTCCTCAATTTTCACTAGTAATAATGATTTGATTGGAGACATGATTAGTGAAAATTGAGGCAACATGCATATATTTTTTTTGTTGAAATTATAGAAATATGCTAAAAAAATTTATTTCCAATTGTTTTAGGTCAACATAAATTTCATTTACCTCATCAGAAAACAATTTATAATATTATTTCCATTTTTAAATAAATAAATAAAGCATGACTTAAAAAGGAAAAAATATGCAGTTTAGCTAGCTAAAATGAACACTTCGTGGCACACGTATAATATTATAAAAATATAATATAAGTATAATTTATATATATTAAGTGATATGATTTTTAAGTAGAGAGAGTTTCGAATGGGTGCATGAAGGGAATACACTGGTTGGGCCCACATTGACCTGGTGGCCACTAACAGGCTTGCAATACTTAATTAACACTTAACACTTCAATGAATCACAATTCCGAATTCAAACTTACAACCCTGGAAATTGGAAGAAACCCTAAAGAGTTCTTAGTCACTCTCTGTCCTCGGTGGTTCCCGCACTCACGTTACCCCTACCTTTGATGGTAATCGCCTTTGTCCTTGTGTAATTTGCTCTTGTGGACGTCACCCGTTTGCGAAGCGCCTTGTAAGTTTGATTTCGCGGCCTTAACGTCTTCGATGCTTCTGAAAAACATGAAAGTGCAGGTGCATGAGAAATATGAGATTAGCATGTCCAGAGAACCGTACAGAGTGATGAGTTCCATGAGATTTGAATAGCTGACCTTTGACAGTAGATTTCTAACCCAAAGGTTGTTGGCTGTGGTTTCCCACACTTCGCCTTCCACAAATTATAAAGGAAGTGGCATTGTAATCCGAAAATGGCAAAAATGGTTAACTAGGTTTTAGGGGTTTTAGTTGTATCACTGTATAATGAAGAAAATGTTTTAGTGCTGCAATGATTGTTATCATAGATTCGCAATTCTGCTTTGTATTTGAGGTTATTTGCAAGTTGGGGGTAACAATGATTTTCAAGACCTATAATTGTACTGGTTAACCTGTACCCTTCTAACTTGAAACTCACTTAACTTGAATTGAAAGTCCATTTGGACGGGTTTAGGTCTCCAAGAGTCAACCTGCGGGTTAGGTCAATTTGGACTTTTGGTTCTAACCTGACCGACTCAGCCGGTTGACCATTCTTATTAAGGATTTTTTTTTGGTTGAAAATAAGATATTTTTCAGGCGAAAATCATAAGGCTAATTCTTGAAGCTTAAAGATCATAAAAATGAATTTTCTTAACAAATTTTGTTCCATACGCATAATTAAAGAATCAAACTTTTGTTAACATGTTAAGAAATCTAACTATCTACCAATTATGTTAATCCTCCATTAACGATCACTCTCCTAGTTTTAGAGAAATAATATTTACTAAAATCAGTATATAAATATAATGATATTAAAATGAAAATGTCCTCTAAAGTGTGTGGGAGAAGGAAAAAGGAATATAGGGTTCGGCGGGAAAGTTAAGCAATAAATTGAATAGCGTTTTCGATCAACCCCTTTGCTATACCTATGTACCCATGCCACATCAACAGAAGAGAGTGCTAGATAATGAGGTTTATCCTACCGAAAATACTTTCTCGAATGAGATGTTTAAGACCAAGATCTTTGAGTTATATGGATCCAATCATTGTTTTTCCGTCAACTCGCGTACAACTACTGGTAGTTGGTCAATCACTACGCTTCTGTAAACTATGTATAAGAAATTTATTTATAAATATTTTTTAATGAAAACATAGCAAATATGTATATTAATAACAGTTAGTATTACAATGAAGACTTTTGTTTTAAAAAATTTATTCATAATACATAGAGTAATAACAAAAGATAATTGTATTTGAGTAATTAGAAATAATATGCATGGCTAAATTTTTCCTGAAGTACAATAATACTGATATAATAAAAAAATACATGAAAAGATGCTAAAATGGATTCCTCTAGAAGTTTTCATTCTACGAGCAGTAATAACATATACCGGCAAAACTATATACGTACGTAGGTTATTAATTGTAATTTAATATATAATTGTATATTATTTTTGCTATTGAATCATTCGAAAAGTAGTTTACTTTTTGATATGGAGCAACATGATAGACATGCGACAATACGGAAATAATGCAATGCGGTTTTCTTTGACGAGTATTGAGATCGACAAGTTAGATATATAGAAATGATTAATAAAATATTTATATTGCAGGCCATTATAATCCTACAAATTGAGCTTTGATTTACTAAGTCATAAGAAAATAGTTACTAGAGACTTCAAGCCGCCGTTGATACGAACTATCAAGTGAGCAGAACAAGGTCACTCAGCATGCTTCCTATTATTTAATTGAGTGTATTTTGAATACTAAGAAATAAAATTTTCCTCTAATTTAACATAGACTCTAAAAGATACCCTGTGAGGCAAAGTTTTCTTTGATCATGTTCACATAAAGGAATGGAAGTTGTGATTCATGTAGTAGCCTACTTTTTGAAATAAATGAGAACTTCCTCGTTCTCGAACATACCATTGAAATGTTTTATACCGACAAGAAATATAATCAAAGAAGCTGATATAAAATTTGGACAATTTTTTTTCAGTGTCTCATTTTTAATTTCGATATTGCTATTAAAAAATTCAAAATTGAGTTGTTTTTTTTTAGTGTATATAGAAATTATCTGAAACTTTTATTTAACACCTAATTAATTTCTATGATCTCTTCCACTACATTAATCCATTTTAAGATAAAGTGATATTTTAAACCTCAAACCTTAATTAAGATCCTAAACCTTGAGCTTCCTTCTTATGTTGAGTTAAACTCAATTTATTCCTATTACATGCATAAAGGAAAAAAAAATCCTCAAATATTAAAGATTTAATTAATTATTTAGTACTTATACTTGCGCTAACTTTTCGTTTTAGTCATTATACCTACAAATTCTACATTTTTCGTTTTGATGTTTTCATTTTGTGACGATTTTATATTGTTAGAAAAATAGTAAGGACTAAACTATAAATTATTTTTTTGTCATATATGAGGACTATAGTTTATAGGGTGATAATAAAACGAAAAATTGACACATATATAAGAACCAAATGATTAAATAAACCAACATTAAAAAGTTTGAATTCGTGACAATAATTTTGCTAGTCACATGCAAGTTTGAAGCAACCTAAGTACCGTCACTATTGAAGAGTAGCGCCGTGCAACGAATAGAATGATTGAAGGCCTTGAGGAGGGGCCAAAAAAGATGTCTTAGACAGGTGAATTAGGTAGGGCAATGATATGTCCTTTTTTATCTTCTTTCTTTTGTCAAAGATGAAATGAAACCCTAACAAACTCGCCGTCTACGACAACGTGATTAGGTGCACTTATACGGTCAAGGTAGTGGAAGAAAGCATATGAACATGAACGTGCATTTGCCTTTGGTAAAACAAAAAAAAAACAAACATAATGCATACAATTAATAGGACAGTTCTTCGACCGTTAGGGAAGGCAAAAAAACTACCAATATCTTTCGGTTGGTTGGTTTGTTGAGAATTGATATTTGACTAAAACGAAGCAACCCACGTAGATTTCAAACTTGGAAACACGATGCCCATATAAGTTCAATGCAAAAGGGGACCCATTTCCCAAAAATACCTTTCTCTATGCCATATGCTTTCATATCCACCCCCTCTTATTTGTCCATCCAAATTTATTGTAAATCTAAATCTAAATAATATAAATACAAGGACCCGACAATTTATATAGCACGACGTTCATGATCAACAAAGTTCACAGGTAAAACTATTTATCAGATTTTCTTAATCATTAATTTTCATCATAAAATAATAAATATGACTGATTATTTTTAGTAAATTTTTTCTCTTCTAAGTATATTTTTTTATCCATGAGGGTCGAACACAATACATTATCTAATGAGATCGAATCTAATATAACCCAGGCCATTGATTTATTGGTAGATAAATAATTAATTAAGTTTTTAATATAAGTTGATGAGGTTGAATTTCTTACCGTATATACAGAAAAAGTCTTTGTTAATTAAAAAAAATTCATACTTTGATAATATATACTCATGAAAAGAACTTAGTGTCTAATTGTCGGAATAGAATGCTCATGTAGAATTTTAATAATGAATGGTGGTGCAAAATGTCTTCGTACTTTTTCTAAGAATAAATCTCAATTACATAATATTAAAAACCTAGTCTATTGTCATGTACGCTAAAAGGAAAATATGTTACTATGGCAACCCTCAAAACCTACTGTGGACCTGCCTCGAGGAATACACCCCACACCTCTTCTTGAAAAAGATAGCCTAGTCTATTTTCATTACAAGAATTTTAGTTTTCAACATGAATTTGACTTTTTTATGGTTCAAAAATCTTATCTAAAAGCATGATAAGAAAATGTTATTGTTCGTGAATCAATATTTTTTTTATACGCAACAGTTAAAAAAAATATTTTTGAAAAAAGTATCACATACTTTTATTTTATTTGTTAAAATAAGTATTACATGTAATTGAGCCTTAAAATTTTTGGATTAAGTGTTATGTCAAATTTATTTACCTCCATAATTTATTGGTGTCAAGTTCAATTATTGAGGAGGGGATTATTTGTCGAGTTTTGACATATCTTTAACTTGAGAATTTCTTGTATAAAAAATCTTCTTAGTGGTAACAATTAGAAATCCTAAGCTTCCCTTAAGATAAAACAATTGAGGATATTTAATTATTTATGAACTTCAAGACCCTAATTGTTTGGGTGCTAGCTACCTGGTTGAGACATAACCCATTACATCTTTTATTGAGCTAACAGGGTGCATATAATTATAATCAATGGTTAACATCATTGAGCTTGTTTAAGGAAATCCTTTCGGGTCCATTTTTCAATAACCACCAAGAAAAAGTTATTAAGGGGATTTTTAATTAATTATTATTTTGTAAATCCACACCGACTATGCATAATCTTTAGCAAATTTATGATACGATAAGATTCCCTTACATTTTCATGTAGGGTAGACCTACTTTTCTCTCATTACTTTTCTATATTTGTTTAACTTCTTGTCATTCGTCACATGTAAAAACAAGAGCAAATTGATTTTTAATATGACCAAGCTTCTATAGATATACATATATATTTTTGTAGGGTGATTATAACTCCAAATATTTAGATTTAGAATGTTGTAAAACAACATTTGCCAACGATCGATGAATTGGTACTCATGTCTCATGCCCAAGCATGAGACAAGAAATTTTAGAAATTTATTATTATACTGAATGAGACAGTTTGGAGTATCACTAATTGTAACTTTTCCAAGTGCAATTTAATATTATTTTCTTTCCTTGGAGAGGTTGCAAGCTAGGCATGGGGGATATGCTGATAATGGCATGATGATGAATTTGACTTATGAGAAATCTCTTGTGATCTATTGCTTATGGTTCCGTTCTTTCTAAAGAATCGCTATTACTACAAGAGAGGCCCCTCTTGTCCCCTCTTCCAGTATCTATAACTTGTTGAAGCAAAGTGCATTGGATTGTTTTGGAAAGATTCCCATAAAAAGAAACTTAGCTTCCAGGCGTAATTATCTGCCTGCGAGAAAAAACATACATGCAAGGGAGTGAAGGGACTCATACTAGAATGGTAACATACATCTTAAGTGCTCGAGGCTATTTTTTTTTATGAAATATTTATAGGTTTTATTTGTGATTAATTTTTATTAAAGAATCCGACTGACTATTTAGCAAGATGTTTTGCCTCAATCACATTATTTTTAGATACAAAATTCGAACTTAAAATTTTATTTAAAATACCAAATCAGTGTCACTTGAACGAGATGTTAATTGCGTAAGACAAGATTTAAAGGTACAAAATTTGGAGCGGTTCACAAAGTAGTATGAAGTGACATCCTCACTAGATTATATATCTAAGATTGGGGGTCCCCATGACCCTTATATTGCCTTACCCTTCATAGAACAAACAAAGCATGGCCAACAAGCTAGATTATCATGTTTTTGTCACAAAAGGAGAAACAGTGCAGACATCACTTTTCATATCCTCAAACAATTATAAGCCACGTAGTTTGGTTTTATTCATCATCTCTCTATCTGGTCCCCCAAGGATTCCTTGTGATCTAATGGCCCATAGTGGATTTTGAGTTCATTATGTCATGCAGCACAAAATAATGGAGCTAGCTCATTCTCATGCACATGAACACTAGCAGGGTCGGCAGGAGTAATTTTGAATAGCATGAGCTGATGTAATTAAATAAGCTTGAAACGAACCACTAGTGATGAACCTGAATTAGTTCGCACTAACTCAAACTAGAAGCATGCAATATAACCGGTCAAAAGCTACTAACTAATAATTTATGTTTGCTCATTATTATAGTCTTATTTTTTTTTAATCAACAAATATTAATTATTAATTTTTATTATAAATATTAATAAGGTTCGAAGCTCTCATCCTTCCATTCTCCCTTAAACTTTTCTTTCCAATCACCAAACCACAACTCTATAACAGTATAACTCCTAATGTTTGTCCACTATCTGCATGTTTGGATTGAAGTTAAAAATATTATATGCGCTTTTTAATACAAAACTAACGGATAAAGATAAAATAAAAATAAAACCAAAGGTCTCAGTATAACTCTTAATATTTGTCTCAGTTAAAAATACTAGTATGTTCATTTATGGATTGAAGTTAGAAATAATATGCGCATTGTAATTAGGTTTATTGTTGGAGGATAATGATATAAACTAAAGTGAGGATTTCACTCTTCCGTTTTAATCAAGTAGTTCATGCTCTAGTTACATTTGGCAGAAATCTAAATAATAATTTGTGCTAGATGAGGCATCTCATGTAGATGAACTTCATTTAATGACCAATGAAATTATATTCTTTCATTAAAAAAAAAAAGAATGCAATAATCCTCAATCAGAAAAAAATCATAAACACAAACTTGAAGTTGGCCTTTGTCCTATTGTGATGCCTTCGCAGGTCATACCTTTATATAAAAACGTACTAATGTTTATGATACATATTATGGAAAAGAATTAAAGACCAAATTAGTATATGTATAATAATAAAGGGTATTTTTTTATAATAAAAAAAACCACTCTAAAGCAAAAGATGACCATAATAATTCCAAATCCAGTATTTAGTTTAATTTAGAGTTATCAAGCTTCCAATAAGCATGGATGATTCAAACACTATTAGAAAATAAGCTTTTAACATCGGTTATTTAGAATTTTTAACATTGGTTATTAACTGATGTTGAAAGTATTATCGTTAACATCGATTTTTTAAAATTGGTTTTTTAAAATCGATGTTAACGTAAAATTACAACATCGATTTTTTAAAACCGATGTTAACGTAAAATTACAACATTGATTATTTAAATAACCGATGTTATATAATAAGAATTATAAAAAAAAGTGATATATATTCATATCAACGTCGACAGTTAACATCGATTTGTTAGAAAATTGATGTTGTTAGTTTAAGTTAACATTGGTTTAAAAAAAATTGATGTTAACTGCCATTAGCAACATCAATTTTTTGGAAAACTGATATTGTTATTGTAAGTTAAGATCGATTTTTTTGTTATTTTAAAAAATCAATGTTGTTTTTAGGATTTTTTTTAATATGTTGTATGTTTTTTTAATAACCCCAAAATTAACCTGCAAAGTTTAAAAGCAGACCACACAACATATAATTTTGATTATGTTTTGAAACAGTTTTTACCAAAAATTTGATGACAAATTTATTAATTACTATGAATTAAAAGAATATTTAATGTTAAGGAGACATGAATTTTAAAAAATGTAAACTAAGTAAAGTACAATTACAAAATTGCTTAAACAGTCTAAGTATCATTTTTAACTTTCAAATAATAATTTACCCACTAGATGTGAAACGCCTTCAATCTCTCTGGTTCCAATGGTCTAGCATCATTGAAATATTGCATGATATAATAAAACATAAGTTAATAATATAATACCAATCATAAGAAAATGAAATTTGTTTGAATTAAACAATTACTGTTTCCTAATTATTCTTGAAACTTCCTAAGATTATAGTTGACATCCAGTGCATGACGTAATACCCACACTCAGTGCTTCCTTTTTGTCTATTACACTAAAAACATTATGAAATTTAAATATTCAACGTTAAGTACAAATTAGTCTACACATAGTACTAAAATATAAGTAGAAGCATTGTTTAAATCACTTACTTTAACAACAATCCACCTAGCACTAGCCTTGGATTTATTTTGTGGAGTATCGTCAAGTCCTTTCAAAGCACTGTTGAATACAAAGATGAATGCTTATTGTACAATTAAAATATTGATGATCCCGACTAATGCTAATGCAAATGTATTGAAAAACAACACTGACCTATTAATTATTCCTTTGAGGTAGTTGTCTGGCCTATTATGCAATGAACAAAACAAGATGACAACATTTTTCTTAAGCAAAATGACGACCATTTGCCAATGTGCACTGCAGTGGAGATCAATATAGGTTATTATACTATTATACACTATTTAAATTCATTTGTTCAATTTAACTTACCTATTCAGGTAGGCTCCTAGGTACACATCCCGTTTTGAATTTTGCATCAAGTTCTTAATGTAACTTTCTAATTCAAATTGCGATTGCTCAGATCTCTGGATAGACTGTGGCTCGAGGAATCCATATACATTGTCATTCCTCGCTCGCATAATTGTCTCAGTCATATGCCTATTGTTGTTAACACAAAGTAAATTATGTATGAATTTAAAACAATAAGTTAGGTAATTAACAATAATGTAAATTGACTTACAGAATTCACAACTGTATAACAGAGATGCTGAGACTTTGACCACCGTGTGTTATTTCAGATAGATCTTCATGCTTTATGTACAAGGGGAAGTCTTCATTAAACACCCTGAACACGGTAACATCCCACATAACCTGCAATGGCTTCAGAAAAAGTTGTGGGATGATCAATGTCATCAAATATAGGGGATCATCGACATCATGATCCGACCTATCTGCAGGTTTTGCCGGTCCCACAGCTCCCTATTATCCAACATAGTTGATTAACATAATTTAATTACAGTGAACACTTTAATTGAAAAAAAAGCATTTAATGACACTAAAATATATGTTCTGATAAATGCTTGACAAGATGTGTCGGCCAAGCAAGTAAGGTGTTAAATGACTGTCCCACTAACTTAACCTCTTCAGTGGGTACAAGAATGGGAGCATCTGCATGTCTAACCTCCTCAACACCAACCTTGACTTGATCATGCAACAAAGGAATATTGTGAACGGTTGTGGATCCCTCATAAACTCCTCCTAGGGCAACCAGGTGGGGAGGATTTTCTTCGATGTACAACCCGCATTTATCTGAGTCACCCGTGTCTGGAT